>NC_046232.1:6033629-6251547 GCF_009819885.2 Catharus ustulatus | reverse complement strand
ATCATTCTAGTACTGAGCTTTAATATATAGTATTAAAGTTCTAAGACACTGTATTTTACCTATCTTCAATATACATGTCATAATGAAATCCATTCTCAATTGGTGGTCCATAGCATAAGCAGCCCCCAAAATATCCTTCCATGGCCTCTCCAAGAATGTGAGCACTTGAATGCCAATAAACCTGTAAATGAAGTCAGGTGAGCAAACCATGAGGTCAATGTGTAACTAAAAAGAAGAAAAAACAAACTAAAGATACATCTGCAGACAGGACATAGACTGGAACCAATGCTGTTCAGATTTTGAAAGAAATAAAACAACTTCATCTTTTCATTTTGAAGTACTGTAAATGACCAATATATAGCAGATGTAGCACTAAAGGCCCACCATACTTCTGAAAAAGTCTGACTATACCTCTGCACAATTCCTTCAACTTAGTACTTACTGTACCTTGCACATTTATAAGTTAATTTCCTCAAAGTCTATGTACCACTAATTACATCTAAAGCAATGCAGCCAATTAAGCTGACATTGCTCACAATCAGTACTTTTATTAATGGGTCTGTAACTACGTTACCTGAAATGTCAGAAGAGGGAAGCCAACAACACAGTAGATCAATACCAGTCTGATGTTCTGAGTTCTTATTAACTCAGACTATTTCAGAGCTACTGCTACAAGATAAAACCTTTACAGGCTCCTGAAATGTCTCCAACAAGCTTAACCACATGAATAATTCTTTGACAAAACTGAAGTCCAATCCTAGAGTATAAAGGTAACATAAGCTTCAGACTGAATACTATTAAAGAAAAATCTTAGTCACATTGCTAAGTATATGTACAGTTTAATGGACTGAGATTTGTCTGCTTAAGGATCTAATAGAGAGTGCCAGTACAAGGAGTTGTAGATTTTATTTACGACACAAGTCTAATATTGGACAGTTTTTAGAAAGCAGTAGAGACTGCCTCACTTTGCTTTCACTGATCTTCAAATGCACTGGGTCAAACCATAGACTATTTCAAGTTAACATACAAATCAAGGCCTCCTGCACAAACTCCTTTGAGAAATAATTTGTTTATGTAAAAGAGAAGGATGAAAAGAACACAAAGATTTTACTCATTCTCAGACTACAGGAACTTTGTATCTAATCTTCTTTGTTGAATCATAGGAAATACATTTCTTCAATGGTTTTGTGGTTTTTTTTTAATTCAAGATTTTAAAAGCTTAATGCTGCAATCAATTTTATGTCATTAGTTCCTTTAGTCAAGCAGAACCAGAATGTTTACTCACAGCTTTGGCTTCTTCATTATCAAAGGTGAGCAGCTCTAGAGTACAATCTCCCTCCAAGGACGGTCCAGGTCCCAGAGTTCACCATTCACTTTGGCTATGACTGCATTTGAAGCCAACACTTGACTAAAGAAACAGAAGAGATAACAAGAGACAAGAATATTTAGGTTCAGATTTGTAAAAAACTTTTGATTTCTAAAACCCATGAGACCACATCCACATCTTGTAGCACCTGAAGACCTTAAACTTCTGTTTCTGTGGTCTTCTTAAATACTTGCCTACTTTTTAAGATATAGAACCTTAAGGTCTTGAGAGGTTTAGTTCAACAGCCTTCAGTGCTGGGGATCTGAAGGAAAGGCTTCTCCTTACAACAGGTTCTACTGTATCTGCTAACTCACAAAACTTTCAACATCTCTTAATTCCTAGTAGTGTCACAGATTTAATTGGAAGCAAGTATTATGATCCCAGCACAGAACCCCAAGCATCACTCAGAACTGTAACCAGCTGTTTCTACTACATGAAGCTGAAGTGCCAAGGCCTCCCAATTTAAGGGAGCCATCACCTATCGACCATGACACATATTTTATACAACAAGGTAAGAGACAAATGACAGCAACACTACAAAATCACTACAGAAGTACAGCTCCTTGAATGTGCAGGTTACCTAATTCCTACAGCTAATTGATACGGCGTGGTTCTCCAAGATTCCCCTTCAACCATCTCTCCATCTGTCAGAGTAATTTTGATAGATTTGCTCTGGTTGGCTGCTCTGTAAGCTAGCAAAGCATCATGTTCTTTTTTCAGTACTTCATAAAGCTTCAGTCTGTCTTCTATGAAGCTTGGCATGCACTGGAGCTGTAACACATAAATTTGATCATGCACACACATTTGCAAGACAAAAAGAATAAAAGGATTCACAGCATTGGTGCATCCCCAGAGATTCCAACTTGTCCAGATTTAACTGTACTAGCATTTATACTAAAATTCAGTAAAGCATTTATAAATAATTACATACAGGATAGTCGCATCCAACTTACTGACTATTTTATAGCGATTTTCCAATTTTCCATGCACTTTCATCAAATCTGGGCCTAAATGGGTCTGTGTTAGACCTCAGAAAGCAGCTTATATTCTCGACCCAAAATTCGCATTTGGCAGATGACCTGGAGAAATCTGGATCCAACAGGCCCTCACTTCTGCCACTGCATTCAAAGCATCCTATTCAAGCCAGACAGTTCACATGAAGGTTCCTATATTTTAGGTGATTTATTAAGCTCTATTGTACTACAGCAGCGCTGCCAACATCCTTTTAGCCATGAATGCTGTTTAGTTGCTCATGAACCATCACTCTTCTTCAACACCACAAAACCATGACCTTTATTTTCCAATAACCCAAAACTTTTTGTTCCATAAAAAGTAGAGATCTAAGTAACCTTACTAATGCAAGATGAAGCTCTTGGATAATGTGAGTCTTCTTTCTCTGTACTATAGCAAGTCTTCTTCCCAAAAGCTGGGATCACAAAATACAGCAAAGTATTCCAGATTTGAGCACCTTTTCTGAACCTGGCCAAAACCCACTTACATTATTATGTGATATTAAAGAACCACTTACATCATTCTGGTGTTGGTTCACAGCTTCATTTTCTTTAGTCTTTTCCTCTTTAATTTGAACCACTGCATCAGTTGGACTTGCACTGGAAACTTTCTGAAAACAATGATAAAACAAAGTATACCCCTACTACATCTTTAAGATTTTTTCCAGCAATCATCAGAACAAACCAAACCAGTATAATATTTGTCTAAAAAGGCAATTACAGGAATAAGGTATATAATAAAGTCCTTACTACAAAGACTTCTCATGGCACATCTAAACTGCATCCCTTTGATGTTCTGTAGACACAGCAATGTTGTTTCACCATGCAAAGTCCTCTCACGTAATTTCCCAGATTTTACTACCACAACTATCACCAGCAAAATCGCCCCAGTGAGGCTGTTGGAGATCAAACCGGAGCAGTGAGCAGTCACAGCAATTTTCAGCCGTCTGACCGAAAGTTTCACACAACCTCGAACAGGTTTCCCGGTGATGCAGTGGATGTGCCATCCCCGGCAATGTTCAAGGCTTTGATCAGCCTGGTCTAGCGGAAGGTGTCCCTGCCCGTAGCAAGGGGGTTGGAACGAGATGATCTTTAGGGTCCTTCCCAACCCAAACCATTCCATGATTCTATGAACCCGCAGCCTTGGCGTAAAGGCAGAGACTGCTGCCCAGCGCTGCGCGAGACACCACGACAGCCTTCTTGCTCCTGGGGGGCCAGCACAGGCGGCTCGGCCCGTGAGTGTCCCTGTCCCGTCCCTCCCCGCCCGCGGAGGTTCGGCCCGCCCGGGGTCCCGGCGCTACCTCTCCGCCGGCCGGGGGCTGCGCCGGCGCCGCCCGGCCCAGCTCGGCCGCCAGGCTGCGGCGCAGGTGCAGCAGGCGGTAGCGCAGTTTCTCGTTCTCGGCCCGCAGCCGCTGCAGCTCGGGGCTGGCGCTGCCGGGGCACAGCGGCTCCTGCGGCTCCTTCAGCCGCCCGACCTCCGCCGCCAGCCAGCGCAGCTCCCGCTCCTGCCGCGACAGCCGCACCTCCGCCGCCTCAGCGGCCGCCGCCGCCATGTTGGCCCCGCGCGCTCCGCCCCGGCCCCGCCCGCTGCCCCTGAGCCCGCCCGGGGCCTGCGGGGCCTGAGGGGCCTGAGGGGCGCTGCTGGCTGCTCCTAGAGCAGGCGGCTGTGGGGAGCTCTGCCGCCTGTGCTGGGTGATTGAGCAACCTACACGAGGCCGGGGCGTTGGGAACTCTCGATATCCACGGAATCATTAAGGTGGAAAAGACCTCTGAGGACCACCATGTCAACTGGACCGTGACAGCATGTGCCACATCCAGTCTTTCTTTGAACGCTTTATGAAGCAATGTCAGCGTTAAAACTGTTGGTCAGATTGCATCCTATTTGACTTCAGTGTCAAATAAACACAGCCAGAGCTTATTTGTAGAGGATGCTTCCTGGCTGGCATGATTTCTTACGAAATTAGGCTGATTTAAAATATTCAGCATCTTAGCACAAATTGCAGAACTTGGCACTAAGGTGCTGATTTGAAGAGGTTTGAGTTGCAAGGTGTTAGGATTCAGAGCTAGGGAAGATTGCAGAACTCCTACTGCACAGCCCAGCAGTCTTTGCTGCATCATGTACAGGTCATTGCAGTTAAATAGCTCAGTTCCTTGGGCCTGGGTAAAGAACAGCTCTCAGTCACAAACCTTTCATACCCACCTTGTACTTCCATGTATCCTTTTATCTCTTCCTTGGCATCTTCAATTTATCTGGTTTCCTCCCTTGGTTGTACTTCGCACTCACTTTTCTGAGTTCAGTTTCTCAACACTTTCAAATTTTCACTTTAACGTGTACTCAGACTTTAAAAGGTGTTACAGGTAATTACCAAACTGGCAATTACCAAATCGGAATTTTAGCATTTTATTCTTCTATCTACACTATGGGAAATAAATATGGTATGTGAGAAGGCAGAGAGACAAATTTTGTAATTGTCCACAACTTGATACATCTTAAAAATCCTTGTGATTTTAAGATTTTATAAGAACACATTTGAGGCTATAAGGATATATTCTTTTACCAACAAAAATAATGAGGACATTTCTGGCTCAAAACATTGTACTCCGTTCGAAGAAAAAAGTCCATTATTCAGTGCATTAAGTCCAAAGGCACTCCTATAGTGTATGCTCACAAATTTTGAGTTAATATACCTCAGCAAGCTTTGTACCAATGCACTTTTTTCATTTGCACCAATTCTTCCTTTTCTGAAGAGATGCAACTTGACAACACCTATGTCTATCTCTCACCATAGTAAGGTTGAGTCTGGATTGGCAGGTGTGAAAATAAAACATGACCTATAGCTTCCTTTAGATACCCATTTCATTATAAATTGATAGGTTACCTGTTATTTTAATTTTTAAATTCACTATAGTGCAGAAATAATTACTCTGCCTAGGATACTGATTACAAGCAGTGTTTCAGCACAATAAAATAAACACAGATTTGTCTTTAAATTCTGAGAAATGTATTCAGGTTACATCCTCTGTGTCTCATCTTTGGGTAGTGCCTTATGAACCCAAAACCATGTAAATTTGGGCTTGCTCTAGCATTTAGTGAAGTAATGGAAAAACTTCCCCTCGAAGTTCTAGAGGCTGTGAAGGTGATTCAGAGGATGCTGTCTAACATATGTGGAGTACCACTATCCTCTATCAGGATCTTTTATTTGATGAGATAGTGTGGTGATAATTAGTAGAATTTCTGAGACAGAAACAATTTGAAGGGAGAAAAAAAAATTGTACCACCTCTATGTACATTCACAACTAGGGGGACTTTTGAGAATTAAAGAGCTCTTACTTTCAAAGGCTACCTAGGAGACATGCCAGACAGGTACTTTTTCTGCCCTATGCAGATGAGCCTGGTTTAGCTGTGCTCCCTGGCTCACGGTTAGGAAGGCTCCTGGCTGGGACAGCAGCTGCTTTGCACCATCTCTGTCCCCCAGAGGCTCCTCTCTGGTGTGTGATGTCATGCAGAGCATGGGGAGCTCTACCTGAGATGATCACAGGAGTGTGAGAATCTCACTGCTGTGGCCAATAAGCCTTAACATTGTGAAGTGGGGCCATTAATGTTGCTTCAAGTAACACAATCCCATGGTCTTTGCTCCAGATGATGTCACACACGCTTGTTGTATCTGCAGACAACCACAAGGTGACAGGCAATGCTGTCAAACACTTCTGCGAAGCCTGGCTAAAAGGATGCTCAAATACACAATAAAATTCCTGCATTATGATATGGTCAGTGGTCAACTTTAATGTTAACTGATAAATACTTGAAATTTTGGAAACAGAGGAAGCCTGACAGGAGGATACAGTGGTTGCAACTTAAGATCACAAGAATAGAAAATATTCTAAAGCTGTTGGACTAAAAGCCTGGCAAAATTTTTGTTTGCTCCACAACAGATAAACTGCCCTTTAGAAAAGTGCAGGTAAGGCCACATAAGCAAGGCCATGGGTGCATTATTAGTTGGAAGAAATAGAAATAGAAAAAAATAGACTAAGAAACAGGAGGAGGAGGAGGAGGTAGGAAGTATTCATAGCTATTCTATACAGGGAATTTATGTTGACAGAAAGTATGAAAACAAGACCAAGAAGTCCATGTACTAAGGAGCATTTGCATAAGGGAGGTTATGTAATGGGTGATCCTCAATGAATGATTATCAGTGGCAGAACACCTCCACTGGGATTGCTGTAATCTCCACTGTTAAACCTGGCTCAGGAAACGGATGCTACATAGTTTATTTTGCTTGGAAATGGCAAAAAAATCTAGACATGCAGAAATGTTTTTATTCTTAGTAGCTGTGTATTTGCCTTCACAGAAAAGGTCTTATTCTGTAACCCTTATTTTTTTAATATAGGTTTACAAAATACATATAGAAACATGCTTTCTAAATGTGTAATTCCATTGCATATTAAAGCTAATATTTTATGGAAGAACAAGAAGTAGAGAGCATTTGTACTGCAGTTTGGGTATAGCCTCTGAGGAATATAAAATCAAAGTGTACAAAGGATGCTTTATTTTATGTCCTGGACCAGCTTGTACAGATATTTCAGTTTGATCAGCTGTCTTCTAGAATGAATTATTTTTTCGAAGGGATATCTTTGAAGATCAGTTACAGAATTAAAAAGTAACAGTAACTAAGCAATTCTCAGTCTCATCATTACGGTTCAGAAGCTGTTAACAGTTGTAAAGGGCTAATTAGTGTAATGTAATCCTCTTAGGAGGCTGCAGGCATTGAGCTAGATTTCTTTATAATTTGTATGTAGGCCTTCTTTATTCCATTGGAATTACAATAATCACAGACAGCAGTATGTATTTGCATTCTAGCCATCCACATTATGTTTATTTTGCATACTGAATACTGCACAATAAATGTAGAAATAGAATTTTCTATTTTCTATTTAAATATCAAAATGTTTGGAAGAACAGCCAAGTCTTGGTTTTACAACTGTGCAAAATCTACCAGAAGAGAAGATGAAAACAGGAGTAAGTGGCTTTCTGAAATCCCAAGCAATCAGAGAGAGAAAATACTGGAAGAGCTGGATGTGAACAAAGTGCTGTCATATTTGGTTTACAAGAGAGTCTTTTCCTTGGAGGAATACAAAGACATTTGGTCCCAGGAGAGCTACAAGAAGAAAACTGAATATTTTCTAGATAAACTGTATTTAAAAGGCCCAGGTGCTTTCTCTGCCTTTTGTTCCATTTTGGAGGAGGTCTCTCCTAACTTGCTGACATGCTTTCTCCTTGGCTATGAAGGTAAGGTCACTGTCTGCTCTGAAATGCTTAAGTGTATATTGGTAATGTCTTGCAATCCTTTGACACTAATAGTTATTTGCTATAATTAGTGTTTACTTTCTCTCTTGCTCTAAACCAGAGATAGTATTTGCTACCTTTATGGTTCTTTGTTATAAAAGAGAAAGCAATCAGGAGAAAAAATATTTAATATATTTGTTATACTTAGAATTTAAATTGATAAAATGCTGAATAGTCAAATTTCTGCTTCTAATAAATAAAAGTCAGGGTAGGGAAAATGATTTCTAAGTATTACTGATACACTTAGATAAGAAATGTAGTACTGATCGTTTACGTTCCTTCCCTTTCTAAAATATTTAAAAATAGATTGAGAAGTTCTGTAGGCATAATGTCTAATAAGCAATCCCTTTCACATTTTTCTTGTCCCATTATTTACTGTATCTGTCTGTAAATAACTGTGTGAAAAAGGATTACTAAATATCAACTGTACAACTGAAGTTAATCAAAAGGTTATTTGGACATCAGGCGCTATCCGTACTTATTTGCGGAACAGTATTTTGCAAGATATTAGCAAAGATAATGTGAAAAATGTGTAGAGTGCTTACAATTATATCTTCCTGACCTATTTTTATATTTTGTGTCTGTTACATTCTAAATTTCAGTCTATCAAGTCAGCTAGAGTTTTTCTCAGCAATGACTGCAGGGTTGTGCTCAAAGATATAGAGAATGTCCTTTCAGAATGTAATTAAAATAGTCACATCTTTCATCAATCTGTTCAGTACCAGGTTTAAACACCTTAAAATTATAACTATTTATAAATAAAATCAGTAAGACTGAGCCTTATAAAATATTAATAAACTAAACATGAAAATTGAAATATAAAACCATTTTGACCTTTAAAATAACTACATTGTGCCCTCTCTTGACAACCTGATTAATTTTAAAATTGATAGCTAGAGTTCTAATTACATGAGAAGGCAACAGACATTTTACCCTAATTTAATTATGAAAAGATGCCCATTTAATGTAACTTCTCGTGATCATTTACAGTAAGGTTTTATGGCAGTAACAAGAAAATCAAAGGAGTTTCACAAATGTTGTTGGGGAATTTAATACATGTGCGATGTACATGTACTTCACAGACAATCGTTATAAAAAGGCTACCTAGGGCCTCTTTATGCTATCATTTTTAAAAACAACCATAAAAATATAAATACAATTGATTATAAATAGATTATAAAGCCAGGTCTTTTGGAATACACTCTTTGGGATGAAGCTTGGGTTTCCTCTGAATTAACTGAAGAGACAGCGTAGGGAGATTTTTATACTATGCCACCCAAACAGATTGTGCAGGGGCCTGTCACAGAACAGATTTCAATCTTCCAGTGGATTTGGGGGTAGTACTGCTCTAAAGGGGGATGGCCTCAGCAGTGGGGTGCAAGTCAAGGACTCTGTCTTCCTGACTACATGACAGAGATACAGAGGAAAAGGAGAAAGCAAATGCCGCACATTTCCAAAAGAGTAAAGAATACTGTTGGAACAGCGTCCCCAATCCATTCTGTCTGTCTGTGCCTTGTGCAGGCAGAAAAATGCCTCAGGCTGCCTTAGCTCAGCCACTATTACACTCTTTCCTCCTTCCCCTCCCCCAGTAGTGCATATCAAATGTGCAAAGCTAGTTCTAGAATCTGTTTTTGCTAGTAATAATTGACTGGGTAACAGGCAAAGAAACACACATGCTATATATTCACATTAATTCATGCAAATAATCTGTTTAAATTCATGCATGCATATGTTGCGGATTCAACTAAAATGCATTATGTGTTATGGCATTGTGGATTTTTATAGATCAATTTTGATAAATCATGTTACAAGGTGCCCAGAAGGATATGATGAAAAAGAGCATTGTTCATTATTTCCATTACAATAATTTTCTTCTCCACCCTCTAAAAGCTGACTGATAGGGCAAAGGAATCAAAAGGAACACAGTCTAGATGTATGGTGAGAAGCTGCTATGCCTGTGCTATGTGGCATCAACACCAGCGACCAGAGCAGTGCCATCCTGCCACTGTACTTGTTACAGACACTCTTTATGGGCTGACCGAGCACAAAGAATAGAATCAATTCCTGTTATTGATCAGCTGCATGTACAGTGGAGGCCAATTTCTGTTCTCTGGCCCTGCCCCTGTTGGCAGCTATGGTTATTTTAATGTGTTTCCATTGTCTGCATGCCCTGCAGAAAGAACCGTTTGACAGGTGCTGGAAATGTGGCATGACTCCAAGAGGTCACTCAGGCTCTGGACTAAAGTAGCTCACTACAAAAACTGTGAACTGTGCTAGTAAAATGTGGCCGCTGAAGGATGTACTGTTGCTTGCACATAACTGTTTTAACACCACTTTGAACTCTTTCACCTCATTATTTCAAAGAATTACCCTCACAGTAACTTAAGGGGTGTTGCAGCACCATTGATGCCTGAAGATAAGTGACTCGATTCCTTTCCTTACAATTCTCACTATAATATAAAACAAAGCCCCTAGCGATTTCATGGGGAGAAACAGTTGGTTACTGCTTGCTCATACATGCAATACAAAGTCAGTTCTTCATTGGCCAGGCAGAATTTCATATAGTGTAAGATTTTTAATTATTTCCAAAGTTCTATAAATTGTCTTTTCTCTGTATCTCAGGTCTGTTGGAAATATGAATAGGAAAAAAACTTTATGTATAGAAGGTCAAAAGAGATTTTGTTTACCTAAACCAGCCACTTATCCAAATGTAACATCGCCACTAGAATTACATCAAACTGTAGATGTTATTTTGAATTATGCATCAGCTATTACAGAAATTTCTTTATTGTTATCCAGACCGTATGTATTTCCCATGGTTGTCAGAGCAAACAAAACTGAAAGCTGTAGCAGAGATGGAGCTTCATGAAACCTGTCAGATGAGTGACCAAGAAGGAAGCTTTTCTGCTGAGGAGCAACTGAACCAATCATTCAACAAATACAGGTTAAAATTATCACTGTCATGATGTTTTGATAATCACAGCATTTCCCATTATGTAGTTTCTGAATAAGTGAAGTCCCTCTGAAGCGTTCAAGGTTTTAATTGCATTTGATTGTACCTGGAATTTGTAAAGTACAATTCTGCTTTGTATAAGGAACATTTTTGGATATTGATCTTTGAATGCTGTTGAATGCTGAGGATCAACCCTGGTCTTTGCTACAGATATTCAGTAGTGAGAATGTGCTGATGGCACTTCCAGTTTTCAGTGTTCAAGGGCTAAGTACATATGTAGAAGTATATTTCACTCATACATTTCATTGGAGTGTGGCAGACAGCCTAAGTTATTATCACAGTTTCTGTTATTTTTATTTACTTCCAGATGAATAGAAACTGAGGAAGACCTAAGTAAGAACAGCAGGTAACCTGATACATGCTGGGATACTGGGATTTAAGTCCCTTCTTCAGAGATTGAACATAAAAAGAGGAGAAATACAACCTTGGAAAATCCTAAAATGCTTAATTTAATGTAGTTAATTTTCAGTTCCAGCATTTGCAGTTGTGTGTTTGGAGTCATGCTTTGCCTAATTCAATAAGGAATCTGGCTGAGAATGAACTACAGCTCACAATAGCTCATCAGCTGTTAAGAAATTCTGTCCAACTAAGAATTTTTCTGAGAAAGGTCTTGAAAAGTAGTTAAAAGCTGTCCTATTTTGATGTGTCAGCAGCATATAAAGAGTAAATTATGAAGGCTTTAATACCTTTGCATGCTTAGGTTAGTTTTTTTAAGTTTCAGCTAGTGACTGGATTACACTAGTTTTTAAAAATGCAATAAAAGTTAATGATAGTGAAATGATTGTGAAAAAATTGCAGTTGTATGAGGTTGAGTTCATCCTGAGTAGCAGTGAAACACAAAATAGTAATAGAGCATGAAGACACTTTGTACAGTACAGTATGGGCTGACTTGTACCCACAACTAATGAAATTCCAATCAGAATTCATTACTCCATAGACATTCACAGGAGTTCCAGGAGACTTGTAGCCATCCACTATCTGAATATGTGCCATTTGGATTTTAAAAGATTCATTTTGTAGCACTGGTCCTCTAACTATGCAAAGCAATTCACTTACAAAACCAAACCAATTAAGAAGTGCCTGCAGCTAAAGAATCACATTAGGGAAGCAATAGACAAATAAGAAAGCTTTCCTGAAGTCAGTTTATGCTGGAAATACCTGATAACTCAAAAAAACCCAACCAGATATAAAAGATGGCAGTGTTAGTATTTGCAGAGCCAGGTAGTGTCACTGTAAGATTATACATTATATAAGTTATATTCATTTTACCTTGTAAGAAGTATATGGCACATCAGTTCTGCGTACACCCTAGAAGAACATAAAACCCCAGTGCTGGGGCTATTCTCTCTTTGTAGTGTATGAGTGTTAGGTGTGGAAGTTGATGTAGCCCGAGAACCAATACAGTAAGAAGGGAATAGCCCCTGTATTGGAAATGGAGAACTCAATGAAAAGACAAACTGGTGTGCAATAGCGCACAATTTACTTCAACATCAGTTCCTGCAAAAAAACCACACCTGGATACAAGGGTAAAAACACACCAGTCTTTCCACACCCTCAGTTCTATGCTGACACTCATCTTCTCCATCCCAGAGAAAAATTCATTGTGCAACTGTTCTATTTCATTTTTTTCTGAAGTGCCACACCTATGTCAAACACCATCAACATGGGATTTGTGGAGATGAGAGTCTCAAGTGCTTGTAACAGTTTGTGAAAAAGCCAGCCTCACTTTTGCATTCAAGAAAACTGGCAGCAAAGCAAATATCCTGCATATATTGTGCAGAAACTCATTGCAAACCACAGTTGCAGGATCCTCATTAACAAGGCAACCTGTCAGAGATAGAAAGTACCACCCATAAACAAAACTGTGCATGACTCCAGAGGGCATAAAGACAGCTAGAAATATGTAGCAGCAGTTAGAAGAGATGAGATGAGTAATATACAGAAAATGGAAAATAGCTTCACTGCCCTTGCCTAAATATTTGTAAATATTGTCAATCCTTTGCATTTTTTCCCCAATGATAAAAAAATGTCAGACACACAGACAGTCTAAGAACAAGAAATTCCTGTCTCTGGAGTGAATAGCAAAGTTCCAGATGATGTTAGTGAGAGCATCATGTGATCTAGAGTACTTTGATAATACAGATAATAATAGAGGTTCCACAATTATATAGCAATTGCAAAGTTATGTTTTTATATCTATGTTTAGACAAGCATCAAAATCTTATTACTGCAGAATAGATGGTCTGGGAAAAGCAAAATCCCCTCAGTTCTAAACAACAGCATGACCTTGTTAGTTAAGAATCAACCAATTAATTCATTGCATTGTCAGCCAGTAAAGCAACTTGGGCAAAAAGAAAATAAAACTAAGGAAGCAAAAGATGTACAAATTTTTTAAATTTAAAGATAAGACTCCTAATAAGGATACCCCACTCTACATTCAGAATTTTCCCTCTTGAGACAGCTCCAGGATATCTGATTAATACAATAAAAATGTGATCTATAACACAAGTGAAATTGAGTATGTTTGAGGCTTGCATATTGAGATTTGACTTACAACTTTTCAGGGCAAGCAGCTTATCTACAAATACCCTCACAAAAATACTAGACAGAAGTACAAGACTGCATGATTTCTGCAAGTTGCTGCTAAGGATATGTTCTTGGTCTGGTTTTGGGCCAGAAAATAGTTCCCTGGTTCTGTTTATTGTCCTCTCTGTACCTTCTTTCCCAGAATATTTTCTCCAAAACAAGACAATATTTTTTAGACTAATGGATAGAATTATAGTTTGGGTTAGTAATTGCCTGAATATGACCTCACATTAGTACTGGTCTCAATATATTTCTGGTGTGGGCTTTTGCTGTTGTAGTTTTTTGGTTTTTTTGGTTGGTTTGTTGTTGGGTTTTTTTCCATTTACTTTATCTCTCAAGCATCACTGGACACTTGGTACTGGTCCTACAAATTTCATGCAGATAACATAAAGAAAATACAGTAATTTCACGAATACAAGCCGCACCAATTTGACTAAGATTTTGCTCCTAAACCAGAAATGCGGCTAATAATCAGGAGCGGCTAATACAACCTCAGAAGTGCCTGCCAGAGTGCTGAGCCGAGCAGCTGCAAAGTCGGCATTTTGCGATTGTTACAAATCGCTACTCTGTTGCACCGCGGGTGGAGCCTGGCTCCCTGTAGGCAGCACGGGGGGCGGGGAGAGAGGCGGGAGAGCTCTCTTTCCTCCTCTGCCACAGCCCAGGGGAGAGACGGGGGGGGGCCCGGCGCCGCCATTGCCGCGGCCCGGGGAGGAGAGGGGGGACCCGGGCCGCCCTACCGCGGCCCGGGGAGGGGGGGGGAAGCGCGCGCTGCCATTGCCGCGGCCCGGGGAGCCGACGGGAGCCCCGCGCAGCCATTGCCGCGGCCCGGGGAGCCGACGGGGTGCTTTGTCCCCGCCCGCCGCCGCCGCAGCAGGAGCGGGGAAACTCCGTCCCTGCCCGCCGCTGGCGCCACGGGCGCGGGAAAGCTCCGTCCCCGCCCGCCGCCGCTGCCGTAGGAGCAGGGGAAGCTCCGTCCCTGCCTGCCACCGCGGGGCAGCGCCGACCCGGGGTGACTGAGCCCAGTGGCAGCGGCGGCCGGCCCGAGCTGCAGCACCGTGCTGGGCCACCTGGCCCCGTCAGCGGCCCCTAGCGGGCCGAGCCTGCACAGCCTTAGCTCAGCCAGTAAACCCCGCCCTCCCGCGGTTCTGTTACTAATTGCACGCGGGTCCTCGCTGCGAATGACAAAGCGGCTTATATTCGGGTGTGGCTTATCTATGGACAAAAACCGAAATGTTTGCCAACACTCAGAGATGCGGCTTATACTCAGTGCGGCTTGTATTCGTGAATTTACTGTAATTCATTGTTTTCCTCAGATTTTCTGTTTTCTCATCCAACAACAGTTTTTATTCTCCTGTTGACTGAGAATGAAAATGCTGAAGCAGGCAACTCTCAGTAGCATTAACAGTACATATAGATGTTTCTTTCCCATGTATTAAGAAGAGATTGTGCTACAAAGGCTGTCAAATAAATTATCAGAATAAGGAATACCCAAACTGAAAATCAGATACTATTTTTGCAGTTGTTATAAAACAAACCATCTATTTCACACTGTGAGCAACAAGAGGTTTTTGCACACAGCTTTTCCATTTTTGTGTAAATGGATTATGGTTGTGTGATACATGCTTTATAGTGCATGTAATTAATTCATGTTTGAAGTTTGGTTTATGGATTTCCCACTTCTGTTATAATTTTAGAATGGCTGAGTTCTGTTGTAGAATTTCCCTTTCTGAATCTATTGGAATTGTGCTTTACAGCTCTTAAATAAGTTGAGTTTCAAGATTAGCTCAGTTGGTTAGAATATGGTGCTGATAACCCAACCAAGGTTGTGGATTCAATCCATGTATGCGACTGTCTTAAGCTGCTTAAGAGTTGGACTTGATGATCCTTGTGGGTTCCTTTCAACTCAGAATATTCTATAATCTGTCATTTGAAAATAGTCATTTTGCCAGGGAAACAAAGCTTATGTGTGGCAAAACTTCACTGCTAATTATAAATACTATTGTAAAGGTGACAGTCTTTGCCTTGCTTTAAATACCAAAAAATAATCTGTACAAATCATGTAAACAGCATTTATTCAGAAAGAAGTGCAGAGTTAAGCCTCAGCACCAGATTTTTATGATTTATTTGGACAGCCACATATAAGCATCTGACACCTCTAAACATCATAACTAATTTAGGTAGTAGAGTGTTTATGTCATTTTTTGCATGTGTTTTGTGTTCCTTCAGAAACTTAATAACAATAACAATAAGAAAAAGCATCAATAAATGCAGCATTTGGCAGTTAATACTGAACACCAGTACTTGTCTCTAGTAAAGCCCTGTTCAATGGGGCCACTAGATGGTACTGCACTACAGTACAATTCCTTGCCTGCCTATTTGAAATTATAACTGTGAATGATTATTTAGAATTGCAACAATAGCATAATGACTTGTTTGCCCAGTTTTCCTAGACACAGTACACACACACACACACAGATGCAAAGGATACACACAGGACATTTAGAAGCCTTTCTTGGTTTGATTTGCTAGCATCAATAATGAGCCTGTGTTCCTTATCAACCCATACAAATACAACCTGGATGTTTCAAAGGCATAGTGGCAAATCCTTCCTTTCCTTCATTGAATGTGGCAAACAATATTCAGAGACTGTGCCCCCGAGAGGAATAAATGGCACCCAAATACAAACCAGTGAAGAATATGAGCCCAAATTCAGAGATATGATAATTTTCACACTTCAGGAATCTGGAATTCCTTGCTGATTTGGGGACATTCATACCCACGTGCCATATACAAACAGTAAAATTCAGTGCACTGTAATGGTAAATCAAGCCTGTGAAATCCAAACCAATTAAAAAAGCCATAGCTATTCAAACATTTAGGTTTTATTTGTTTGGCTATACTCATTCACTTCCAACAGATTAATATACAATTCCTTTTTTGCATATGTTTATGAGAACAAATTGTATTACCATGGACTTGCTACTCATCTTCTACAGTTTCCCTATTGAGCTGCTGTACTGGGTCCGAAGGCTGTGTACTGTTTAACTTCCTCTGCTCTAAACCCTTTTTCTATGCCCCAAAACATTCCATTAGCAAAGGCTATTAGTGTCCTACCTTCTGTGTGAAGTTAGACTTCTGAAGTTCATTCTTTCTTATGTGTGTCTGACTGCATGAAAAGGGATATGTAACATGGGGGTGAAATCACATGACAAAGAACCTAAGTCTGGACTGCATACAGAAAAAATCCCTTTTGAGAAGACTTCAGTTAATGCAGAATCTTGATGGAAATTACACAGTCCTCCATTCTGGGAAATGCCAAATAATCCCCTCACTTCCTGCCCAGCATGTCAGGCACAGAGGAAGGCACAGGTCAGGTTGATCAGCTCTTACTGGTGTGCAGCACTGGGAAGTGCAAGGGACAGAGCACAGCACAGAACTGCAGATGGATTCTTACACAAAAATTCCAGACAAGGCACCATGCAGCTCCCCAGCTGAACGCCACATTGCCCACACCAAGACTTCAACCATGAGAGCACAAGGACAATACAGGGAGAAGTCACCAGTAGAATTCTGCAGGGGATTGATTTTTCCTAACAAACTCAAAAATTGATTGGAAGAAGATCTTAGCAGTAAAATGGAAAAATTTGCTGAAGATATATATTTAATGTAGGTTGTGTGAGAGCTGTGCACAGAACTGTAAATGGACCTTAAGATTAAGTAACTGGTTAATAAAATGGCAGAGGAAATTTAGTGTAGATAAATGTGAAATTATATACGTGGGCTGTTGTTCTTGGCTTTGTGAATGAAGTGATGAACTCTGAGTTGCCTGCCACCACTCAAAGTGAAAGTTTCAGATTGTGACAGAAAGACATATTCATAAAAAAATCAACTCAGTGCATGGCACCAATCCAAAAATAAATGTTTATTAGGAAAGGAAAAAAAGAACAGAACAGGAAATATAATTATGCCAGTCTATAATGCCACAATCTGCTCACATCTGGAATACTGCATGCTGTTCTGGTGCTTGCATCTACCTTATATTTTCCTACTTCTAGTGATTACTTAGAGAAGTAGTTAGTCCTCAAAGAGATTTTAGGATGTGCTTCAAGTACAGAGCTCCTTAATGAATGGTCATGTAGTTCTACATCTAAATTATTTGGAGGGGTATTGGAAATAGAAAAAAAAATCCTGCTCTCCTAATGAAATTTATGTGGGAAGACTCTGTAAAAGAAAATTCTCATGGATTAGGCACCTCCTCAAGGATGGTATTCTGCAAGAGAGGATGCATTGAGCCAATGCAGTCAAGGATCAAGAAAAACAGCCATTTCTTGCCAGCAGGTACTGAGACAAAACCTTGACTGGCTTCCTCCAAACACCTGCTACTTGGCATGCCCAAGTCACTGCCAGTATTTCTGCTTTGAGGATGCCATCCCTGATTTTGCATGTATTTTCAGAGCAAATATGTTTTGCAAAGTGGGAGGTAATATTACAGGTAGCATACATATGGAAAGGTTTTATCCAGATTATGCCTGACCACTAATGTTTATTGAGGTTGAAGAAATTAGATTTTGATGAACCAAGGGACTCCACTCCTTTGTGTCTTTACCACCTGGTATTTTTATGACATGCATCAACAATACAAACCAACCGTGACAACAGGTAACAATTGTCACCATTGGCATGTGGCTTTTGGCATCACAGCAGTCATGTCAAGGTCAATTCATCCAGCAGCATTGGCTTATTTGACAGGAAGCTGCTTATCTCAGTTTGGAACCTGGAACAGATAAGCCATGGCTATAGACAGCAGTAGAAAGCAATGTAAAAGAGAAGTGAAGGGGAGAAGAGAAAAGGAAATAAAGAGCTGAGAACCAGTGTTTTTCCCTCTTTCTCAAGTATTATGGGTATTTCCAATTTAGAAATACCATTTTAAGTTCTTTCCAGTCTTTTACTGTAATTTCTTGCAACTGTTGTAAGATTAGTAGCTATCAGACCCTGTAGTTAATTGTACTGTAAGTACAGTATGTCATAATAAAGACCAGACTCTTTCTTTAGTAACCTGCTCAGCTCAGGGTAATCTACATTTCCTCTACATAAATTGTCACTTCAGTAAACTGCTCCCCTTGCTACGTAAAATGTAAAACATGGGAAGTTCTGTGATATTATAGGTAATTAAATGGCCCTTGTGACTGAAGGAGCAGTTGCTTATGTAACTACACTTTTACAGAATTTATTTTTTTTCCCACAAAAGATATCAACTGTGGCAACCATTACCATAGCAATGCATTACGTATGCTTCCTCACACAATATCCCATGTCTCGAAATATCCAGACTTCACTTCTCTATTCTCCCTGAATTTTGCTTTCAACAAAACCTGAAAGCAAGCTTTTGGCCTTGAAAACAATTTTTCTGATCTTTGAATTTCCCTGATTTTTGGCTTTTACATTTAATTACTGCAGTCTCTAACTTATTTTTGGATATTCTTGGCAAGGAATGCCCAAAATATTGTTCTTTGCATCAGAAAACATCACAGTACAGTGCTATTCCAGCCAAATCCCACACTCTTGGGAGCTGTGATGGGGCTTCTATATCCATCCTAGGCCATCTCTTCAGTATGCAGGGGAGCCTTTTTCAATTTCTTATGCTTCCCAGGTACAGTTGGTATTGTTAGAGCAAACCAGAACACAGACAGAGGTCGGGTCTTACGGCAGCATTTCCAGCCACCCTGTTGTCTTAAGATGATTCCTCCCTGCTCTAATGGTTTCCTAAGAGTTTTGATACAGGCTAATGAAATGGAAGTCTCAGGGTTTAGAAGGGCTATGTGAGAGATGAGCTGGAGCTGGCAGTGTGCATTCCCACTGTCACTGTGCTCATCCATCACTTGGGGGATGTATATATTCTCGCTGTAATTTAATTTACATTTAAACCAATCTTTGAGTAAGAGACCATAACACAATGACTGCATCTTAGTAAAACCTTCTCACAGAAGTCTTCTGTCTTAAGACTTGGCTATACTTAGGAAGATTACCTCTGAAATATTAATAACATATTCTTTGCTACTGCTCAGCCCCAACAGCACTGCATCATAAAATTGCCATAAAAATATTTCTTCTATGAGTTCTGTTGGCACATGCTCTGCTTGTATACTGAGGAAAAAAATGCATTAAACTATCTGTAATAACATAATTTTGACCTTTTTGTCATAGCAATACTTCCATAAAGACCTACTTAGATTGTAAATACTTCTAGTCCAGAATTAATCTCTGCCAGTGTCAACTCCAGGCATTGAAGTCCTAAAGTAAAATAGCACCAAGAAACAGATATTCCATTTATGGGGGGAAAAAAGAAATCATTGCTGCTTTTGGTATAATTTCCAATATATGTATTTAGTACAGTGTTTGGGAAATTTGTGTTGTGTACAGCATGAATAGTCTTGCAGAGGTCAGCACAAAGTTTTTAGAGTTCCTGCAATGAGAATATATGTAGCTGTTTGCTGTGCAAGCTAATGATTTCTCAAGAGGCAGAGAGCTATATACACAATCACTTAAAGCAGCATTTCAATTAATCAAATTACTTTTCTTTTTCCATGTCTTTTAAGACTGAGCTGGGAATAAAGCAAAGCATCAAACTGAGAACACTTTTATACAAGTATATTGACCCCAATGGCCATTCTTCACTATGTTTTTAAACCTAAGTGGAATGTTGAACAAACATCCACAAAATTGCAGCACAGGCACTGCAATCTTCAGGATGTTTCATAATGCCAGAAGAAAACTGATAAATACAGAAACAGAATTATGAACTGATTTTAGAAGGGATAATAATAATTTATAGGCAGTGTTCAATTTCATGATGCATTAAATGATTTTTGAGACAGCTATACATTAGTCTATATTGGCAAGGCAACGTTTGTACAGAAATGGCCCAAATAAATTTTCATTAATAGATCACAAAGATTATTGTCTTCTACTTACATGTTTTTCTTTTTTATGGTGTATGTGTCACAGCCAAAGAAATTATCTTAAATGCTTAGATTCAAGATGGTTTCTTTCCACAATAAAGTTTGCATCATACCTTGATATCTGGTGAACATTGAAGAAGATATTCACCTCCTGTTTAACCTCATTTATTGACATAAGTAAATTTATGCCAACAAACAAAAGTACTGCTTGTATTTGAAAAATCTTACTTTATTGGAGTAGTAACCATGATGGTTTTAATCATTGGTTTGCATGTTCATTTATGGACATGGATATAAATGAGATGAATGAATTGCCTGCAAGTTAATTTGGCCTATTATCTTTATTTTTAAATTTATAGGCACCACAGGAGGGAAAAAAAAGAAAAGTACTTGCCAATAATACAGAAAATTTAGTAAGAACTGGTAGTTGCTTGTCTAGAGCAGCCAAAGTATGGATGCAGAAAGAATCTGTTGGAAAACTCCTAATAGTGTTCACTGTTCTTTATCCCAGAAAAAAAGGAAAAAACCAGTAAGAACAACATTAAAAATATTAGGCAAAATATATTATTAGTTTAATAAACAAAGATATCTTTCTATCTAAGCCTGAAAAAGGCAAAGTCTTGATTTAGACTAGAGATTAGGATAAGGCAAAAGGTAGGTAACAGGGGAGATGAACAAAACAATTAGAAATATTTTTTTCTTTTTGTTCTGTGACAAAACAAAGTCTGAAAGAACAGAAAAATTCAGTATTTATTATCTTAGCAAAATCATAAGTAATCTGTAGAATTAATTGCCACTATATATGATCAAACCCATTAATTTAATGGGATTCAGAACTGGATTTTTGTTCTTGCATGAGTAACAGGCACTTCTATAATCTTACTAAGGTAAATTTCATTTCCCTACCATATTGCAAATGCACATCTATCAGAAGAGTGTTTAGAAGAAACATCTAGAGAGAGTTATTCTTATTGAAGTCCAAAGATAAGGCAGCTGTACTAAAACAGGTAGTACACCCACAAATTCTACAGGGCTGATGCAGGAAAATAAAATCTGTGCTACTCTGCAACATCTGCACCACTTTACAAGACGACTAAAAGCAAAAATGCAGATTAAAATGACAGCATATGAATGACCATAGCCTACACCGTATTTGGCAGCATAACCCTGCAGCATTACCTGAAGAATTCCAGAATTCAGTGAATCCTTGTCTACTGGCTCTGCCTTCTATCAAGATTTATGTTCCACTGTGCCAACTATTCCCATGGCTTTAGTAAGACACAATCAATCAGCTGTTTCAGGAACCATTTGGTGCTTTATGTGAACTGGGTCTTATATCTTCTTTTCTTCTCAAGGCTACTTCCTCAAATCTAAATTAAAGGATTAAAGTAAAAATAGTGATTGGAAGTTTCTGTATGTTTCTTAAGTTTATAATGTCCCTAGAAACCAATTATGTGATTTTGCATAGAAAATAAAAATACTTCAATTTTTCACCAGATTATATTTTAAAATAATATAGTAAGGTTTAAATTAGTTATTTAATGTTTAAAATTAAACACTTTTTGTCCTAACATTACTAAATATGTTGGTTTTTTTATGATTAAATACCACAGAATATCTTAAATATGTTTTCTGATAGATCTGGGGCAGCAAAGCCCTTCTGGACATTTATCTCTGAAATTACATTGAGAGGAATAAACAGCTGTCGGGAATATAAATGCTAACTCATCAGAATGCTGACTCAGTGCTGTAGAAATCAAAATATGTTCATCTACTGCTGAGGTAACATGTCATATACCAACTAGTCGTATTTTATCTTGGCCAACAATAAAACCAGTTGAACAAAAATGCTGGAACAGGGGAGTGGAAATCAAATTATAAATGTGAATAATTTTAAGGTCCTTGTAAAGATCTGCTATACAACCATAAAATTAAAATCATAGAATAGTTTGGGTTGGAAGGGACCTTTTAAAGGTCATCTAGTCCAAATCTCACTGCAGACCAGGTTGCTCAGAGCCCCATCCTGCCTGACCTTGACTCTTTCCAGAGACAGGGCATCTACCATCTCACTTGGCAACCTGTGCCAGTGTTTCACACCCTCACTGTAAAAAATTCCTTTCTTCTATGCAATCTAAATTGACCCTCCTTCAGTTTAAAACCATTGCCCCTTGTCCTATCACAACAGGTCTTGCTAAAAAGCTTTTTCCCATCTAATAACCCCAAAAGTAACAGTCAGGATGTTTGTTGGTCACCTTCAGTGGCAAAACCCCCTACTCTTCTAGGACTGAAGAGATAATTTAAGAGACAAGGATTGTCTCTTGAATTATCATGTGATTTAACGTCCACTTCTGCTTTCTCTGCAAGTAATGGAATTACTTTGTTTTGTTGAAGCAGGATTTAGCAATAAAGGACCTGAATCCTCTGTAATGCCATATTAATGTCCCATTAGACACAATTTTGACACTAAGTATGCTAGTGACTTTTTGTATTAAGATTTATTAGGAGTGGAAATCTGTTACAGGAGAAATGATTGTATTTTACTAGACATACTGATGATCTGCCAACAGATGTGAGAAGGTTGGAGGTTTTTTTCAAGTTTTGTTCTGGTAATAAATTCTGTTAGGAAAATAACTGCTATCTAGGCATTATTTCAGGACTTTTTATCCAGACTAATTTTATCTTTGATACTTTGGGTCAACTCTCTTGACTTCAGTTGAAGCTCTCTGTACTCTCTGGTGGAGATTTTGGCTCAGTCTGGAGTTTCATCCAAGCAAGTAATGACCTGGGCTAATATGGTTTTCTGGTGGAACAAATTACTTTACATTTTATGCATTTCTTGCTCAGTATTTCAAAATTATATATACATATGAATGAATGTCTATATATTCCTAAAAACATTTCTACAGTTGCTGACAGGATTTTGTATTTTTCAGTGATCTGCATCTGGCACTCTCCTGCCAGATGTCAAGGTTGATCTCAGGCATCAACCTATATCTTATAGAAGGATGAGCACCTAGTTTTCTGGGTATGCACTATGCCATAGGTCCTGCAGCAATGCTGCAGAGGGAGAATTTGCTTTTCAAAAGTATGACTCTGGGCATTACTCAGCAATGATGGCTGTCAAAGGGAAAGAGCAAAACACAGCACAAAAAATTCATCTGAAATATGACATTAAAGCTGATAAGTCTTTCCATTGAAAAAACACACCCCTCTGCAAAAAGATAATCTAAAAGCAGAAAATCTTAAGTGCTTCATGCAATGAAATCTTTCTAAAGATAAAAGATGACAGAATACAGCTCTATTACATAAAGAAGTCAAAATATTAATAAAGATGCACTACAGCACAAAAGTATAGCCCTCCATTTTTAATTTTGTAACCTCAAGCTTAATTCCTTTATTTGTTTCAAGTCTTCAAGCAATCAGAATTTCTCAAGTCAGAATCTTTCCAGGCAGCTGAATTTCTCTGCTGGGCTCCTTGATCCTGTGACATCTTTGTCATGCTCAAGTTATCGTGCAGTTTCACAAGGGAGCCCCGGGTTCTGAAAAACCCAGTCCAGAGGCATTGTTTTATTGCCCTAGGTAAAGTAGTCTTGTTTCATAAACTGAGTGAAATTTTCCCTGTACTGGCATGTTAGGCCTTCTGGTTCCAAATCATCCAGCTGTTACTAATCTGTTATGTAGCTAGTATCTCTTTGTGCTGTATGATCTATGAGCAGCCAACATTTCTGCATATTTTTCTATTTCAAAATGCTTAATAACCTGTAACATTATAAAATACGCAGATATTATAGAACAAGATTGCAGCTTGGACCTACTTAAGACTGCAGTGTATCTACTTTTGGTTTGAGAAATTATTTAGTCAAGGTACTCAGTTCCTGGACATGTTTTGTTAAAAATCTGTGAAGAAACTTTAAGTTACTTAAAAATACTTACCATAACTTACATTTTTACTTGTCCTTAATATATTTAGTCTTTTTATTAAAAACAAAATAAAACAAAAATATGACCCTCCCTTCATATAATCTTATTTTCCATTTTTTATTGCTATAATCTTATATGAGAAGGTTAAAAGGAACTTTTTCTGATTACACAGGTACAATATCTCTGATCCTGCCTCCTAAACCTCCTGACTTATGAAAGATTTGGTGGTTTCAAAGATGGTTATCTCACCCAGACTTTCACATCTGGCACCAGTATCAGCACAGATAGAAATAATCTGAAGCAATTTAACCCGCATTCTAATTCCAGCTTCTGTTAACAGCCTTTCTTCAGCTGTTCTACTTCCAAATTAGCTTAGGATTTCTTATGTCATGGTAGTTCTAATCCTTCTAGTTAAGGACATGTTATCCAGTGGCAGCCCCAGGACTAGATTTGCACCTTATCTGCAAACATTCTTGCTGCAGAATTCAGGAAAAATGATGGATTTGTGTTTATTTTGTATTAGCAACTTCATTGCTGCTGTAAATATAGATGCGATAGTGGTTTATTTCTGAAACAGATTTTTACCTTGAGCAGTCCTGCAAAACATAACTTCATTTATGCAGAATTGCCCACAGCTTCTGATCCCATAGTTTAGCTTTCTTGTTTGTATTTGACAGTAAGCTTTGGATTTGCTACCAATCCGGTGAGACAAGGCTCCTCTTCTCAGATCACTGCCTGGATTACACAATTCTCCTCCATCTTCGCTCTTGACTTTCTACTGCTCCTTTAATTTACCTCTTGCAGTCATGAAACTATAGGAGTTCCATAAATTTTCCAGGTTCCCTCAACCTTCTGTTGTGAACTTTGTGTTCTGAATTTCACATTCTCTATATCAAGTTTATTCTCTATCCCTTTGGCAGTCTGGTGTCTCCTGGGAACATACACCTTGGGAGATTTTACCCTGCACAATAGCAGTTAATGACTACTCAGTCCCAGTTCTTGCACTTCCATTTGGGACTGTGGAGTATGCAGTAATGAAGCCTGATTAAGTATGGTTGGAACTGTGTGATACTTCTGAACAATAAAAATACAGATTGAACACCATTATTTGGGATCAGCTCCTCAAATAAATCTGTTGCCTTAGATCTGTCCTTCTTTAAAGCTATTTTTCTTTAAATCAAATTATTCTTTTGAATAGGAAACAAGGTTGATACTAAGGTCTGACTCTAATCTTTTTGTGATAGCTGTCTTTAAATCCAGCAAACAAAACTGTTTTAAATCAATGTAAACTCTCTGAGTAATAGGAGTGCCAGTGCCGCAGGATAATAAAAACCTGGCGCAGAGACATTGCTGTCATGGAGAAATGTTTGGTTGTTACATTAACTAATAACAATAGATTAATTAATCAGTTTGTTTTTCTTTGTTGCCAATCTGGTAGACTGTGATTAAGTTCTCTACTGCTGGCTATGTTGAGGGGTTTATTTTTGTCTTATTTGTTTATATGTGTATTTCCTTTTGCCAATACAATCCCCAATCTATTCTTAGGTCTCCATAGACATCTCCCTGTAAGTGTTACACTTGTTATAAAGAACTGTGTCAGAAAAGCCACAGTCTCCCTTGGGAGGCATTTGGTCATTCTTTTTATCTGGATCGCTTAAAATCTTCGAAGACCAGCTGTACCTGGGTATTAATGCTCTTTCAGAACCATATGTTCCCCTTTTTCATAAAACCCATGTAAGGGGGACACTTACATAAAAATCTTGCTGCAAATTATTGCTACTTGCTCCTTCTGTAGGGGATAAAGGATAAGAGACAAGTGGGAACACATGATTTTAATCAACCCATGGAGGGCATAAGAAAGCCTATAGGAAATTTAAACATAGCTAGATTTTTTTCCCTCCCTTCCTCCACCCCTTCCCCAAAATAATGGTAAATACTGCCTGCATATAGCCCCTGTCTATTCAGGTAATAAGAAATACAGATAGTACTTTTAGACAGGCACAGGTTTCTTGCTTGATGTGTTTCTCAGTTACAGAATTCATAATGTTATATTACTGTGCTATCTGTTGCTACAGGTAGCATACAAACATATGATGGATGCCTGACAAAGAAACATTAAATTACACATTTAGCCCACTCTGCACAAGTTTGAAACATATTTTATATATGGCTTTGGCCCACTGGTTTCCTCTACTTTTCACAAGCAAATATGCCATTGTTATTAGTAGAGACACAGAAAAATTAAGGCAATACACAGCAGGCAGGCACAAGAGGATTATTTGAGTTCAATTTCAAAGTTGTCTGATTTCCTGGGTTTTGTTCTCCCTCTAGTATCATTCTCTTATTCTTCATGTGAATTTCCTTAAAACTTTACAAAGTTATTATTAAAACATAGGTGAGAAGATATGTACTCCTTTTACAAACATGCAAAGAAAGGAACAATCTTTATAAACCACATGTAAACTTTGTTCATATGAACAGAGTTCAATTATAGGGTTCCATTCAGAAGATTATATAAAACTGGCATGTGCAAATCAGGTGAGGGTACTTCTCTTTTCTCTGGGTTGACAAAAGTAGGAATAATTATATGTACCACAGTAACTAGCAGTGTCTGGTAAATACAGTGAAATTATAGAATGAATAATAATACCTGGGGAGGGGTGAGTTTGCTTCTTCCAGTAGTTGGCTGTATGTCAAATGCACAGCACAATTTATGAGTAATTTCAGCACTGCTGCAAAAAAAGAAAAATGGAAGACAGCATTGTCACTTTGTGTAGGTGATACAAGAATTTGTTCTTTGTCAAACACTTGCAACAGACTGCAAAGAAAAAATTAGCTTATGATATTGGAGAGGGAAACATCAAAAAAGGAAGCACATCACAAGCTAGCAACAAACTCCATGAAAATGTCTCAAGATGTCTCAACATTGGGTCTGCAGAAGAAGTTAAGATGAAATCTATAGTGCTTTTCTATGGGTTGTTTCCTTACTAGTCTCTTCTGTTCAATGCTAGCCAGAAAACATGAAGAACCGGAATGTCCCTTCAAGGTCTCTTGACTGAAAATAGCAGAAAACAGTCTTCCAGTGAAGGCCAATTGAATTCAAAGGGCAAGTAGCTGGTTGCTAGACTAAAGCATGATAATGACTTTTGGAGAAACACAAACTGAGACAGGAGGTGATAAGATTATGTACTGTAGGTTAGGAGAGGATGTGGAGTAATTTTAAAATAATACTGTATGCCAGAGCAGGAATGTTTGTCACTGGTGCATGTCAGGTGTGTGAACAGATAAACATTATTTGTACATTTGTACATTATTTGTAGTATGACAGTGCCTTTGTAAGGGAAAAGCAGTGTCAGCTATTTTGGCATTCTTTGCACTGTAAAAGACCTATGGCAAAGAAAATGGAAAATGCAATTTCAATCTGAAGATTATACGAAGATTCAGATAACATTTGTAGCCAACTCCCCCAAAAATTCATCACTCTTGAGGTTGGAGCTATTCACGATTATAGTCCTTCAGAGACACTCATATAAGAGATGACAGAAATGTAAATGAGATTCTATGCATTATATTTAATATCTTATTATATTAACTTAGAATCTTAGCTATGACCTTGAATTTGGTTGTATTTGTAATACAGTTCACCCAAGAGAAGCTGAGCTTCAACAGCATCAGATTTGTCATGAGATGTCAGATGTCTGCATCAAGCAGGATGACAAGTAGCTGAGAAATGACATTGGTGCTACCTAATCTTAAATCCATCAAAAGAATAAAATTCCTTGCAACCAGAATAGTATCAGGATACTTACGCAGAACTTTTTTTCTTTGCTACTGGACAACTCTATTCCACTGCTATGCTGAGTGATTTTTCTTACTGTGTTTTCCAGCCATTAGAAATATTTCAGATTTGAGTTGCATAAGAGAGTTTAATGTTTTATTCTGGTGGAATAGTATTATATTGTCAAAATTTACAGAAGTCAGTAGGAAGTACATAGATAAATACCTTTGATCAGGCAACCAGGTAAAAGGTGCAATACAGTGCTGACAGCTATGCTTTCAGAAGTTGCAGTAGAAGAAATAATTTAAAAATAATGCATCTTAATGAGAGATGTAATCATATAAAAATAGAGGAAGGCAAGAGCCAAGTCTATTTCTATTTTGTTCACAGTGTGGCTATCACAGTAGTAACATTCCATAAATGCTCAAGACAGATGGTATATATGTTTTTTGCATAAGATAGCCAGAAACTTACCTATGGAATGGAGTGAATCAATATCATGTGATCCTTAATCTTTGGCTTCAGGTTCACAGGAAACCTTCCCTCTGAACAGTTGCAGAGCTTGTGATTTATTGCTGCTGTCACAGTGATGTGCACAGATCACCAGACTGAATGTTTTGCAGTGACTACTTGCAAGTGTTAGTATTTTTGCTTTGTTCCTATAAACACTATGTCTTCTGTCTTCTACAGAGAGCTATGTTTTCTTTTAGTGTCAGTGTACTCTGGTACACATTCAAACTGGCAGCACTGCAAAACACTATCCCTAGCCACTGCGAGGTCACTCACAATAAGTGGAACATCATCGCTTTTGGCTACATGAGCAGATAAGAAGCTTGATTTCATTAATTCCATTTGAATATTCACTGCTGTTTATTTGTTCTGTTGTGTGGTCACTGCTTATTTAATTCTATTTGTTTGTCACTAAGGTCCAGAAAAAATTTGGAGGAGGAATATCACACTAGATTTGTGTGAGAAATCAGCTGATTTTCTTTAGAGAAGTTCTCTGGCTTCTGTAGTGTTTGTATCTTTCACTTGGGAGTGAGACCAATGAAGAGGTGAAGATAAGTGCAGTGAGTTTGAGAATGTCCTTGATTGTTACCCATTAATGGTCTTTTTTCTGTGTTCTGGTTTTCAAATCTCAGTGGTGTTGCAGATGGTTCTGAGGAAGAGTTTGCACTACTGCAATAAAATGAGCAGATTTGCTGAGATGTTCAGGGTGTCAGGAGAGATCTCTATTTATGGCTCCTAAAGTTAATCTTCAACATTTGTCCTTTGCATATTATTAAAAAAAATTCACAGAAAAAACCCCAGGGGTTGCTTAACGCAAAAAACCAAAAATACCCAAACCAACCAACCAACCAACCAAAAAAACCCACTAAAAACACAAAACCAAAAACAAAACAAACAAACAAACAAAAAACAACAAAACCAAACCCATCAGAGCTTTATTTTAATTTTTGTTGCAACCTTTCTTGTTGATCCAAAGTCTGTAGAGCCAATTAATAACTCCCAAGAACCAGCCAGTTTCCTAACTGCAACTGCTTGGGTGCTCTTTACATGCAGATGGTGTGCAAATTTATTAGTTGGCAAGAGAGTAAGTGAGCTCTCAAACCTGCTAGTGCGTAATTAGGAAAAAAAAGTAGTAGGTTACAGTGGGAAGAGTAATTATCCTGTAACTGTTAACAGGGTGCATACTGCTATTGCAGCAGTGCAGATCACAGTATGACACATCTCAGGACAGACACAATCCAGGTCACCTTCAGGAAATCACTCCTTAGAAATACTGTTCTCAACACTCATCCAAATGCATGGATTGGACCATGCTACCAGACCCCCACATGGTATAAAGTGATCGCTTCCATGTGGCCTTGTTGTTTTTATGCCAGCTGAGTACACCTGACCCCAACATGGTCTTTCTTATTCTTTCAAAGATCCAAGCAAACATGTTAAATAATTAGAGGCAAACAAAAGAAAAGGAGTATATTGAAATATAACTTCATTTCACACCTTTTGCTAATTTGTTTTTGAAACATGATAGGAAGTAGAGATATTGCAGTATCAGAGAATACTAATGCAATGACCAATTTTAAATTGGACAAATAAAATTGACCCCACAGTATTGTACAGGCTTCTGCTTTTTAAATGTCTAAAATCAAGCAAATATTACATAAACCAGAAAAAATGTTACATAAACTGCCGTAACAGCAAAAGCTAAGTCTATTTACATCACCAGAAAAAACTCACTAGTGCATTATTTGTGTTATTCTCTTGCTTAGAACCAGGTGACTGACTCACACCACACCCCACAACTCAAATCCAAAACTTTGTGCTCTCTGCTAAGGAGTGAATGGCAAATTGCTTAATTACTCCCATTTTCTCTTTTACTTCTCATGCTTTCCCCAGGATGGATGTCCTTATGCAATTTGATAGTGTAACATCAGGAATGCCATAAAGGCAGTTTTATTTTTATACTGGGGCAATTAAAAAAAAATTGGTCTACCCACAGCAAATTTGGAGCCAGATCATCTATGCCAAAAGTAGCAATAACTGCAGTGTATAAAAGAAGCTAGAATTGATTGTATTTTCTCTGAAGCAGAGGACAGAAATTTGCTTATTGGATATAAAAATCTGGTTTGTAGCAAAATTGTTGACCTGCACGTGCATTTTAATTGTTTATAAATATCTGAAAATAATCTAGAAAAGTCTAGACACTGGTTAGTAAAAACAGATGAATGTGAATCCCTTAGGTATTCAACGTAGTAAAAAAATTGCTCAATATTCAAATATCTGTATCTAGAAGTAACAGATCTTTCTATAGTATTAGATAGTCTTGAAAGACACTAAAAAGTGTTTATGCTCTTCATTTGCATACACCTGAAAGAATGATACATCTTAAATTTTTGACACATTGAAAATATTGGTCCAAAGTAAAAATAAAATATTTTTAATAGAACAAAGTTGAATTGGGATACCCAGACATATACTGTGTAAAGTTAGGCTTTCACAAATTGAAGCATTTTCAAAACTTTGGCTCAAGAGTTCCTTTAAGCAGATTTTGATCTCTCTCACGTCTTTCTTTTTTTAGTATATAACCTCCAGCTTCACAAACACATCCTTAATGGGAGAGCTCTATCTCACTGGAGTGTTATAAATGCTACCTCTGCTGTTTCCTCAAAATTAAAAATGCAGTGACTAAAAGACCAGATCTTGCAGATTCTTAGCAACATGAAGAGTTTTTGTTCTTGAAAATTGTCATACTGGTCTTTTGAATGCTTTGTAGATGCACACTGTAAACCAGCACTGCATTTTGAATCTCCAATAGGACAGGGTGCCGTGGCACCACGGATGACATCAGCTAGTTACTGATGACAGCAAAAATGACATCCTAGGAACCAGTCCTTCACCCTGCTGGGTTCAGGCTGATTTATTCACCACATGGAGTCCCAGATACTCACAAAAAAAAAAAAAAATTCCCTGCAGCATCAAAGCTTTTGCTATTACACTTAGCTATAGTTCAAGTTAGCTTTTCATTTCCTAATTTCCACCTGTTATGTTTCATTTGTGTATCTTATGTTTTATGATCTATGAGAATGTTAGGAGAGAAGTGTATATAATAACAGTATAATCATCTGGTATTCCATTAGATCTGGAATCTGAACCAAAATTTCATGTAGGCTTCCCTACACTGAAATTACAGGAACATTTTGGGGTATACTAATACTGATAAATATTGAACACTTAGTTTCTTCATCTATGTTGCAAAAATCATTTATCTCTTGTTTATTTTGTCATTTTTACTATTTGTTTTGATTATATCTTTTATTTGGACAGGACAATTAAAAGAGTAGCTTGCAGTCCCTATTTTTTAAAATTGTTTGTAGTTAGTTCCACTTCTTTCCAGGCCAGAAAAGAGTAATATTTCAATAGTAATAACATTTTTGGGGTTGAATTGTTTTATTAAAGTTGTATAAAAAAGAAAATCTGATTAAAATCAGACTTTGCATGGTTTTAAAAAAAATTTGAATAATTACCATAAAAAATACCCCTATAATGAGCTCTACTGACATTTTTGGTGTTCTTTTCATAGTAGATTACTGTATACTTGCCTCTAATTATAGCAAATCCTATTACATTAATTTTCATTGTACTGCTAATCTGATTAAAATAGTATAATGTTAACAGTCATACACATGATAATGAGAACAGCTTCATACACTCTAATGAGAACAACTTTCTTCTTGAAAGTGAAAAATAGCTTTCATATTTGTGATATGTGCACAAATATACAACTAGAGACATAAACCAGTCTTCAACTCGGATTATAAACAATTTCAATACATTCAGGAAACATCCAGCTAACTTTCAGACATATCTCATGAATGTGGAAACATTTCTCTCAGCATTTAATTTAATACATTAAAGATGCTAAATAAGGCTCTGAATTTATAAATTTCATATTTATAATATCATAAATACATTATAGTTAGACATTCTTATTTATAATATAAAAGGAATTTATAAAATTAGGCATGTTTATAAATTCTGGCAGCAAAAACTCCTTAAATTTTAGTAATACTCTCTGTCATTTTGGTCTTACTTATCATGATGTGTACCATGCACAAAACTCACTATTGAACTGAAAACAAAAGACAGAAGAGGCAAAGTAGCAAATAGTTTTTCTAAACAACTGAGTACAACCATATGAATGGGTCCTCATTCCAGCTTTTTCACAGTGGTTCTATAACACAACTACCACAGCAGTTCAGGCAACGGTATTTATTCTTTGTTTCTCAGCGTGCAATATTCTGAATTTTTGTTTTTCAGAATATTACACCCTTCCTCCGGGAAACAGTAATTATCCCCTGCTTTTCACAATTTTTTGTTTTCTTTTAAATGTTGTGTGCTTGGAGGCTTGCCCATCAGGCACAGCATCTAAAAATGAAAGCTATTAACAACTCTACATCCCAAAATCATAGCAAGGTCTGATCACACCTCACCTCAGTTACAGAGCCTTGCAGCTCAACCAACATGCAGTTAGCAAGATTAATTAATTAGATCTTTGTGTACTAAGACTGTGATGTGTTGCAGATGGCAGTCTATTCCTTAGAATCTTTTCTGGGAAGCAATGTTACTTACGCTTCTCTTTCTTTGCATCTCACATTGGAATTGTATGCTTGGTGATTTCTTCCCTCCAGTAGTTTTCTACATGAATAAGCCATATCAGAGAGCACTAATGGAATTCATGCATATGCTTATTTTTTTCTACATTAAGCTTATTTTATCCTGTGAGAGGGTCATGTTTGTCAGGCATAATGTGATATTTGGATAATTTTGACTTAGGGTGGTTTTCTTTTTTTTTTTTTTTTTTTTTTTTTTTTTAAGAGCAAAATCTCAGTATTACAAGCTTGCAAGGAATGGGTATAGCTAAAATCACTGGACAGAGGCTGTACAAGTCCACTTTGGTCTAGCCTGAATTCCTCACTTTAAAGTATTCTTACTTCTGCAGTAACTTAAAATTTGCTTGTAATAGTATAAAGCAATTCCACATCAGACTTGATAGAACAGCACTAACACTATTTGTATGGAAAACCATTTCTAAATGCCTGACTGTAGTGAAACAGACACTTGTTTGCAAGTTTCTGGTAAATATTTCAATTTCTTACTCTAGAAAACCCTTTCTTCTTGATAATCCACAGTAAAATTATTTATTCTGTGAACGAATTTACTTAAGATAATCTTCTCTTCTGAGAATACAAGGTGAACATTCTTTACTTCCAAAGTAAAATTATTCACCTCTTTTTGTTTTGGCAGCCCAAATAAATGATCAGGATGAATAGTTTCAGAAAATGCAAGCTAGTTTTACAGTTCATTACTGTACCCACTTAGACCCACAGTTCTCTGCCACCAGTCAAGCCAGCTTATCATGAAGGCACTTCAAAGAAATGTGAAAACTTCCCTTTGTGTACATGGTCATACTACTAGTAAAGTGCCATAGGAAAATTCCTTCAAGTGTTTCTGTTTATTTTTTATGATGGTACTGTATGTGTCTCTCTATATTATTTATGTAATCTTCACTTAACATGTATTATATTAAAAAAAGCAGTAAGAGACCAGAAAAAAACCCTGTGCATTATAGTCAATAAATACATTAATGTGAGCACAAAGAAGTCCTAATAGTTCAGGAAAAGTCACAGAGTTATGTATTTTAAATGCAGTTACAAAACATACAAACATGCACTTTTTGCTTACTTTGAGAAGGGAGAAAATAACCCCCAAAGTCATTGCATCTGAAAAACTTGTAGATTCTAAGGAATTGTTTTGTCTTTGACAGATACGATTCCTCTCTTTTTCTTTCTGGAAAGAAAATGGAAGCTGTAACAAGTTTACAGATGACAGACTGAAATAGCAAGGAAGTTGTTACAGTAGCTTTAATAGAAATCTTTATTAATATTATTACTATAACTGACTACCTATATAAATTCACATTATTTACAACTCCTGCAGAGAAAACCTTCCTTAGTAAAGAGGAACATTTTGGTTAAATTAGAGATGGAGATCAGTCATGTTTTAATGTCACTACTGTATTCTATCAGTCTCAAAGTCTGCCTCTTTACAAACCTAACTTTGTAATAAAAAATTCTCAAATCATGTTAAATACCACAGAAGGACAGAACATGACATGTATCAAGGTTTTTTTTAATCAATCATTAAAGTAAAAGTCAGCAAGGGAAACAGCTCATCCTAGAAGTAAATAAAATGTTAATTCTTCAGCATACACAGTAGCACAGTATTGAGAACTACATGGAACAGATAATGTAATGTTATGAAAAGTGTCCATTACATGCACAGCACACCTAAAATCAAGACTATCCTAGGATTCAAATAAAATAAGTTATTTAATATTCCATGAAACCAGCAACAAGTTTATTTAACATGTGATTTTGTTCTGATAGATTTTGCAAACCTAAAAATCAATGCAACTAAATGCTTGAAATGTGCCATTAAGGTCTAATCTGCCCTCAGAAGTTGCTGATGCGACCACTATGTTACTAATAAAGGTGCCATTTATTCTGGTAAGATTATTTTTTTAAATTTTTGCCAAACAGTAGCTTATACAGATTTGTTGAACAAAATAAGCTACATCAGCAAATAAAAAGTATTTTTGCTTGTTCACCAACATAACTGCCAGTTAGAAGTGCAGTTCTTATTCCTCACATTCTTGCAGAAAAACACTATCTGAAGTAATTTAAGCATAACCAAGACTTTAAAAAGTGCATTTCTATAGTGTATCCAAAGAGTCTTTTGAGTCAGACCTAAATTTCCCCTCATCCTGTGAGCACAGTCAAAACTGAATAGGTGAGAGTTTGATAAGGATGGCACCTAGTGACAACTGGCACTACAGGGTTGTGTGATGGCTGATTATAAGGGAAAGCAAGATTAGATTCTGCAATCCATGTTTTACTGAAATCAAATCTAAAGTCTGCAGGGGTAGATAATGCTGAAAATCTTGCTTTGCACTCCCTGGAATTTCATATTTATGCTATCAATATTAAGATGGAAAAAAAAATGTGAGGCACAACTTAGGATGAAAATAGCTTTACACCACAATTACACTTCCTTAGTCTTAGCAGCTGATGGGAGCTCCTGAGGTCCAACAGCCTCAGTGGCACCCTCTGAGTTTCAGTGAGTCAGTCTCCTGCTGCTGACAACAGTCTAAAATCACCATGGCGTAGGCCAAGGCTGTCACACACACTGACATTAAAGTCTACCTTCTGGGCTCCTTCCATCCATTTTCTGGATACACCACTGTGTCTGGATACACCACTGTCCTGGTGTAAAGACACAATCATGAGTGGAGTAGTGCCAGGAGCACATTCACTCAGCATAGCAGCCACACGCAACATTGCAACTTGTAACTGAGTAAAAGAGCAGTCTGCTTCCTGAGCCAAGAGGTGCACTGGAAGGTCATTCTGGAGACAGGCTTCAGGACAGGCCAGGGCATCACAGACTGTAAGAAATAGTTTATACAGCATGTTCTAGGTAAAGACTGCAGCTGACTTACCTGAGCAAATAAAATTAAGAAATTAATATGGTTCTGCTTGGTTTGTACTGAAAAAACCCTAAGAAAGAGCTATATTAACCTAACAGGAATTAAATTGTTTTTAAAAGACACGCTAGGTTCCAAAAGTGTTTCAGCTTTCTGCAGTGAAGGAGAGTGTACTCTGTTAGACAGAAAGTGTTTGCATGGAGAACAGCAAATGGCATCAGAGAGCCCTTCTTGCATGGATCTCTACCTTAGATTTTGGTCTTAGCAAATGGGTCCATGCAGGCCTCAGAGATAACAGTGCGATGTCCAGATGCTTCCCCAGTCTGGAAGTTACTGATTGACTCCTGTTAAAGATAGCCTGTACATCTAAGAGGCCAAAAAGGATCTTTTTACTTGTTCAGCATATATGTAAAACATTGGTGCTTAAAGCAAGATGTTGTGAAAGGCAATATATAATGGAGCCACACTAAGAAGGAACAGTTACAAGAGAAACAGAAATAATGCCAATTAAAACTGGAGGATAAAATGTCTTCATTAATAACTGGTTTTTATCTCTGTAATGCACATCAAGAAATACAGAATATGTACATAACTTTATATGTACAGAAGATTAACATAAGTTAATTTGTTAAACCAGATGGATAGAATATAATAGTAGAAAACTATAGAGCTTAATTTTGGAATAATTATTTATAAAATTTAAATTTTAGATTTAAATTTAGATTTAGGAATCCCTATTGAATTAGGAATAGGAATCACATCCAGACTTTAAAAAAGTTTTGAATATACACCCATGCTCCACTGTAAGTCTGCAAGGTACTGTTGTCACATTTCCTAAGTCTTTTGTATATAAATACTTAAAACAAATTTATGTCCCAAACTTGCTAATGTAAAAGCTAAAAAGAATAGTTTGAGCTTCTCTAATACACAGTCCTTTACGAAGTAAAAACCTCTGAGAGCTTACCTGCTTCGTCTAGGTTTATCAGCTTTCAAATTTCACTTCCCGTATCCTTAGATTGTCTGATCTACGAAAATTTCACCACTACAACCAGAACAAGACTAGATTTTTTTTGGAAAAAAATTTCTATATGAGATGTATTTTTCTAACTAACAGATGTAACATTCAAATATTTAATAACAACAAATAACACCCAATATTTAAACTAATATAGTCTCATAATTCTTTTCATCAGCTACCATTAAGGTGTATTATTTTCTTAATAGTATTGCACGAATGTAAATTACTACTTCAGTTACAATGTCACTAGCATTCTGTTAATGCTGTCGAGATCAAAATCCAGCCCACACTTACTCCCTTATACGTGGGCAACAAGAGTTTTTTCAGCCAGCTGATGATGACTAGACACACAGAAGGAGAAAGCAATGTGTTCATTTTACAGTTCTTGGTTTTAAGACAAAGTAAGATCTCTACAGGTTTTCAAACTAATTTGATATACTGTGTGTCTAAGACACATACTTGCCAGTTAGTATGCTAAGAGCATTGTTTAAAAACAACAATTAATGCCATCTCCTTAATCTTACTAATCATTTCAAGTTAGCAATCCCTCGTTGCATGTAATGCCTGAGCTCTTCAAAGTCAAAGAACTCATTAGCAGTATCTTGAGAGCTGGAGACACACATGTTCATACTGCACATCAAGCTGCCATTTGAATTTTTTAAAGCATTTGTGATAGATAATTTCAGGACATTTGTGCACATGAGATTTCTTGGCTGACAATGCAAGGCCATTGAACTCATTAATTTCAGTAATGCAACTACTGTGTTTCTAATTAAAATCTATTGTGCTTGTTAAGTATTGCATTTATCTTCTCTGCTTCCTGTGTAGTGAACATGCCTAGGCAGAATGCAGCCCACTGCAGTCTTCAGGTATATATTATACATTCACACACAAAAAAATCACTGAAATGCTCATCTCTGAGCATAAAGTGACAATATTATTATTTCTTCTTTGCTGACAGTGCCCACTTTAGAACCTCAACTCCAGGTAAGGATTACAACTCATCCTATTCATGTTACAGAAACTTAATGAAAAGTTGTCACTTCAGCATGGATTTGCTCTTATCTGCACTCTGCAAAATATCTATGTACATGCTTGAACAGGGTATCCCAGGCCAAAGTATTTCCCGCCACCATTGATCAATGTGTCCAGCTTGGAGCCACCTTTCACTTCGGGGATGTTTGCACTGAGGGTCTCTGGCTGTGCTGTACCAGGTGTTAGAACTTATTCCAAATGCACTTCTCAGACACCACTGTCTTTTGCTGCTGTTAGTGCTGAGCTTGAGGAGGAAGGCACAGAACAGATTAAAGCCCTGACAACTGTGTCACACCTGAGGCCATGACACAGTTACGTGTTCAGCTATTTGTGCTTAAGCACCCAAAGGGTGGGCACCGCTCTAAAATAATGTAATACTTTTTGTTTGGCTTTATCACCATGATGCTCAAACACACTTTAGCTATTTTCCTCACATGGAAATAAATAAATAACAAAGAGGTTGCCTTCCTGTTCCCTGTGGCCCCGGAGGTTTTTTAGGTGCTCGGGGTGCTCCTGTGCCGCGGCGGGAGCTGCCTGCCAGCCGCCCTTGCTGAGGGGGCCGTGGCGGGATGCGCTGTGCCCCTTGGCCTCCCCTCAGCTCACCGCACCTGCCCTCGCCTCACCCCACCCTCCTGCTGACCTTCCCCCTCACAGGGCCGCCCCGGCAGGCGGCGAGGCGTTTGCCCCGCAGCTCGGTTACTGCGACCCCACAACCAACACCGTTAGCCGGGAGGGCGATTAAAATAACATGGGGCTCTTCTGGGCACTAATGGGATTAGAGGCGAGGCCGGCAAGGCGCGGGCAGCGCTGCGGCCATGGCGCGCCTCTGATGGCGGGAGGGCAGCGCGGCGGCTGCGCCTCATGGGCGGGGGCGGGATACCCCAGGTAATCGGGGAGGGCAGCGCGGCGGGGGCGCCCCGGCGGCGGGCAGCGATGGTGGGGAAGGCCTGCTCGCCCCCGGGGCGAGGGCAGGCGGCGGCCGCCCAGAGATAGCCCAGGTGAGGAGAAGGCGCAGCGGGGGGCCTGGTCGGGGCAGGGGAGCGCGGCGCGGTGGGAGCGCGGCGGGGAGAGGGAGGCGCGGCAGTGGGTCGGGGGAAAAGGAGCGGGGGGCTGCGAGGAACGGAGTGCGACAGCGGGAGGAGGAGAGGAGAGCGGGCCCGGGGGAGGGCAGAGCGCGGCAGGAGGCGGAGGAGAGCGTCAGCTGGAGCGGGGATAGCGGGAGCGCGGCGGGAGGCGGAGGAGGAGAGCGTCAGCTGGGGGCAGAGATAGAGGGAGTGCGGCAGGAGGAGGAGGAGGAGAGCGTGAGCCGGGGGGGCAGAGAGAGAGGGAGCGCGGCAGGAGGAGGAGGGAGGGGAAGAAGCGCGACGCAGGGACGGCAGATGCCTGGAAATAAAAATTTGATGATTGCATGCAGCGGCTGGAGAGACTCTGTCGGTGGCGGCGGCGGGGACGAGGCAGGGACAGGGGGGGCGACGGCAAAATGAAGTATCAGAAATACCTGACTGTCTTGCAGATGGCCATAGGGGTGACCGCCTCCAACAGGGGCAGTCTGATGCCCTTAAAGAGGAAGCTGTGGTGAGTAGGCACAAACGGGGCCGCGGGCACTGCGGGCCGGGCCGGGCGCGGGCCGCGGCGGGACGGCCGGGCGCGGCGGCGGGGGGTCCCCGCGGGCATGAGGGGCGCCGTGCCCCGACCCGGCCTGCGGCTCCTGGCGGGCATCGCCGGCGCACAGAGTTCCCGGCGGATTCACCGCCGGCCGCATGGAAACGCCGGGAGGCGTTGGCGGAGCTGTCCGCGCCCGGCCCGGCGAGGACGCGGCCGGAGCAGGCTCCGCTCCCGTGGCACGGCGCTGCCGGACCCGGCACAGCGGCGATGGCAGCGCGGGCTGAGGGCGCGGGAGCGGCTCCGGCGGGGGCACCGCTTGCGTGACAGTGACAGCCCGAGTGTGGCCGCCGATGTAGCGCAGTGTGCTCCCGCCCCGGGCTGTGCAGAAGCCGGGTCCGGAATTCCCTGCCCTGCCTGCTGCTGGCAGTGTGCCGAGAAAATGCGAACCGGGAGACGCAGGTCTAATAGATTAGCGAGCGCCAGAGGTAGTGCAGTTCAAATATGGTCATTTTTCCTTAAACCCTGCGTTTCCCTTCACTGATTCTCACTCCTTTTGTGCTCGCTGATTGTGTGCTGAACTGATTTTTCTGGATGAATCAACAACATGTTATGAAAAGATGCATTAAAGTGTAGTGGTGTAATGTGGGTGAGTAGGGCACTGACAGGCGAATGGCACTGCAATACCAGTCACTCGTGGGCGGGCAGGAGCCCACTGTTAGCTCCATGGGAGCAGCGGGACGTGTCATCATCTGGACAAATCATAAGGAGGAAATATGTGAACTTGTCAGATCTTCTGAGAGGAACATGTCAATCACAAATTTGTACACTGAGAATTTCTTACCTGTAAAAACCAGGAGTGATATTAAGGTAGTATGTGGTCATACAGTTTTCTTTCACTGTACTTACCTGGTCCTGGTGAAGCAAGGTGAAGTGTCACAGAAGGCGTGATAGGTCATTTTAGTCAACACAGATAGTTTGCAAATAAAATACTTTCATGTCATCAGTTGCAACAAAAATGGAATTTTATATGGATTGTAGAATGTGGATTTTTTTATACTTTGCTTCTCCCCACAGTTTCAGCTAGTATAGACAGTGTCAAGAAAATGTATCAGTTGAAGAAACAATGTGGAATTAGTAAGCTTTCTGTCATTAATTCCAGATCTTACTATTCCTTGCAGATGGAACACAGTGTGATGAATCTGTTCATCCTGATTGTTATGACAAAAATCAAATGAAGTTGTAGACAAAAATATCTTGTCATGCAGATAAGTTTATTACCTTTAATCAGAGGTTTTTACAATGTATTTGGTAGTTTGTTTCTGGTTATGTAAGTTACATAAAGTGTAGCATACCTATTTTACCCTCCCCAAATGCCACTCCTGTCTGTGTGCAGCAGTGGATGCAGTTGTATGTTACCTCTTTGAGAAGTTTAATTATGGGAAGTGTTACATGGCAGTTGTTCTATTTAATATTTCGTATGTCTTGGAAGTGTTTTATTTTGCTGGCATGTTAAGGGAAAGCTATATATATATTTGTGTTCTTTAAGAATACATCTGAAAGAACCTGATTCAACTCCTTGTCTTCAGTTGGAGCTAGATCAGCTCTATATTGTTCCTGTTTCGTGGTGAGATTCTGTGCTTTTTGAGGTGTAGCAAAATTTTATGGTGACTCCACACTAATTCATACCACAAGCATTGCATTTCATAACACTTCTAACTTGACATCATGTTGCTGCAATACAATGCTGTGTGAAATCTTAATCTAAAAGTGTCAAAGAAAAATAAGATAAACTTTTTTAAAAAAAAATTCTAGGGAGATGTGTGAATTACTTTATCATTTGAAGTATGTCTCTGGGATATTCTTATTAATAGGTGACATGATATGTATTCTCATTTGCTTAAGAACTTTAATAGCATTAAGCATTATCTGTATGGACAGATTTTATATGTATGGATGAAATGCTATTTTCTGATGCACTTCTCTAAGTGCTTAAAGGTATTTTGTCATGTTGAAGTTTTCTTATTTGTGCGCAGTCTTTATCAAATAATGCATTAAGAAAATCTGAACATTAGAGAGAAAATATGTTACTGTTACTCAAATCAGTGCAATATTTGTGTGTATTTACAATACATAAACCAAAAACCTATTCCAATACAGCATCACTGGAAGTCTCAAAAATGCCTAAAGAAAACACATAAATCAAGTCCGTCTATAGTCACAGAGTGCTTTTTAATCTATTTTTATTTTGGTACTTTTAAAAAATTAAAAAATTCTGTCTTACCAATGAGATTTATAAGCTCTTTGATGTGTGAATCTGTATTGTAAGTGGAAATGAAGACATAATTTAATAAAAAAGGGTTAAAATGCTCATCCTTTGTTGTTGGAGATAATCCACCTGAATCCTACTGAAAGAAAATGAAAAAGGTAACAGCAATGTCTTAATTCTTTAGAGAGCATCTGTCACCTCCAATTTTCTCCTGCTTTCCTCCCCTCCACAAAAATGTGAGTCTTTTTCTGTGTTGTGTGGAAGCAGAACTACAAATTAAAATACCAATATCTCACGATGGGTTAAGAATAAATAGTTATTAACTGGCCAAGAATAAACCAGGCGATTAAACAGCGAGAAGGAAGCTATGCCACGGGCTTTCAGCGGGAGGTGGAGGAGACAGAAACCTGCTTTGTGTGGAATTTGTAATTTTATGATGAGGTTTACTTGGGGCAATAGTTTTGGACTCAGTGCTGGAGGAAGCTGCTGGAGTCTTGAACTGCTGATTCAGACCCTTTCCTGTGTGTGTGCAGTGTTGTAATCTAATATGTAGGAGCCTAAACGAGATGAGTAGGATGTTTTTAATCCTCTTGCTGGAGGGACAGTATTTGGATAGAAAACCCACCATCATAAATCTGTTAGTACAGGTAGAGTGCAGCAGGGACTAACATCTGCAAAGGTGGTCAAGAAAAAACTGACAGCTGAACTGGGAGTAGTTTAAAACTAGTAAATTTTTATAAATATTTACTGAAATCCCAATATGTGCAACCCGAGTCCTTTTACAATAGGGAAACGCTAAATCACATTATAAAGGGAAGCTACACAGGTAGACCATAATTTTTTGTCAAACTGATTATTTTGTTTCTCTGCTACAAGGCAAAGGTAGCAGGCAAATAAATAAACAAATGCAAAAGAAAAAAACAAGAAAACCCCCAACAGGATATCCTATCCTTTCTAGTAGTTCTTCTCACTAATATTACCTTCTGTGTCTTACAGCATTTACCTTTCCTCTGAAGAGTTCTGTGCTTTGGTGAACACCCTCTCTGCTCCTCTTGGTGCAGGGAAGTGCAGCATCATGAAAAAAGCAAAAAGCTCAGTTAGTGAGAAGTTTTCATTGGGGAGATTATGGAAATGGCTGAGACTATTCCATATTTGCATTCTTTTAAGAATGATTGGTAGCTGTCTGAGGCAATCTAGGTTACAGAAAAGAATGCAGATGCAGTGCACTACAGAATTTTAATTTTGACAGGATCCAGTTCCTCTGTTTGGTGCTGTTGTTAAAAGAATGTGTGATAGAAAAGCCTGGATGTTAAATGATAGCTGCTTCTTGTAAGATACTGCACAGGCACATTTATTTTCAAGCGTAGGAGTAAACTTATTTCAAGTCAGTGAGGAGTAACCAGCATGTCTGGAATTAAGTACTTATCTGAATATTTTGTTTTCTCAGAGTCTTTGTATTTAAGCTGGGTCTTGGCTGTAGAAGCCCAGGCTTATAATGAAGAATGTCTGCTTTATCATTAGGACCGTCTCTAGGGAGAAAAGTGCCATTGTTTGTTTATGTTCCAAGTAGTGTCATATTTAGTATAATTAAATAATGGAAAATGTCACCTTAATGTAGGAGAAAGAAAACATCAAAGATTGATCTTCATAGTCTCTACAGATCTCTGTGGAAAAGTACAGATCTTCAGAATGGATGTTTTCCATTTTTGATTACTGCTTCCAGTTAATATTGTTTCAAATGGGGATAAAGATTTCAGTTTAGCCCATTGTAAAGCTTGATCTAGGTTGCAAGTTAATTAATACTTTTTTTTATTTCCTGAGGAAGACAGGATACCATCCTGAGAATCAGCATACTTGCAAGGTGCACAAGAATTCAGCATAGTGTATGAGTGCTCCATGTCTCTAACATTGTTTCAAACTTGCCTTTTATTTTCTCAAAAGAATATTAATACTGCGTAACTATAATTGTTAGGATTTCCAGTCTGATCAATAGGAGTGAATTTCAGATTTTCCAGCCTTGTGTTTGAGCCAGAAGCCAGAAGTGATCACACTGAGCTGAGCCCAGTCTCTGTCCTCACTTTCAGTGGTGCTGAGGAAGCCTGGCTTCTAAGAGGAGGTATAATAATTATGGGAATTTTATACATCTCTCAACTGAGATCTGTGTAGCTACCAGAGGCAGAAGTTTCTGAGAAGTTTTCCTTCGATGTTACTACAAGAACTTCAGTGCTTTCTTTATAGGATAGGCAGGCAACTTGCAGTATATGAAAAGTGTAATGATTGTGTCACCATTGGGAGTCTTGTTGAGGCTGCATAGTTGTCAAAACCTTGTCCATTCTGCATTAACTCTAGCACTAATACGGCACTTGGAAAACAAATACAGAAAATGTGTCACTTCAAGGCACATTTTTTTAAACATTCTGATACTGACTTTTATAAAATTGTTCCGAAATCTAATCACTGAACAAGACAAGAGTTTATGAAGTTCTTGAAAGATTTTCAGTGTAACTGGTCTGTCTAGAAATTAACCTGACGTTAGCAATTTCAAACATAATTTAACTACAAAAGACTATTAGGTAGTATTGAAATTTGTTATAAATAGTAATTATATGTGAATACAATATAAATATAGATTTTATTAGTGAACTCATATTATACTTACACCATCTGATTATTTTATAATATGTAGCAAGTCATTAACCCTGATAGGACACTTCATCTTGAAGTCACTGTTGCACATTATTTTGTGAGTCTGCTGAGCTTGTCAGTGAAATCCAGATAGTGAAAGTTCAGGATTTTTGCTTATTTTACAAACTAGAGAAATAATTGTGAGTCATGGTTATGTAATGTGATATATGATCAGGAAGCAGTCAAGGTCAATGAAACCATTGTAAGAATTGCGGATAATAAATAAGGGCCTCAGACTCCAGGTGGGATATACGAAACGGCTCAATTTTACTTGACTAAAATTTTCAAAAGTTAGTGAATTGGGTGCCTTTATTTAGGATTCCTGTGATGAGCTCCATTAAAAAGGTGTTATGTTTCCAGAGTATTAAAAACATTATTTGAGCAGAAACAGCAAATTTGAAGTAAGACTTCAGGAATTGTTCATTGCCTTCAAAGATCCTTATGCTATATTCTACTTTTCGAAGCCCTAGACTTCCTTGAACATATCATTGCTAGGCTTTTGTTCAAGAGTACTTGCTCTAAAGTACATAGTTGATGGCCTGCAGATATTTTAAAAGGGCTCTTATATATGTTTCTCCTTTAGCCAGTGATAATTCCTCTGTACTCCTGATGCAGGTATTACAGTGACTTAGCAATTCACTTATTAATTTGCTATTAATATTGTATTAATACAGATTCATAAATTCAAATAAAAGTTGAAAGGAGGCCATCAGATGCAGCAAATTTCAATAAGTATTTTTTTAAACTTAATGTTCAGATGCCAGAACCATAGAACATTGCATTATAGTTTCAATATTCTCATAAAAAGGATAAAGTTTATTTCTCTGATTACAGTGAATGCTTTGGGAACGCAAAGTATGATCCAAAAGAGAGAAGGATTTTAAAATTAGGTTTTTCAGATTTTTTAATAATTTAGTTTCAAGTCAATCTCAAAACGCTTTGGACTTTTTCTCATCAGTTTGCATTCACGTGGGTTTATTTTGCAACTTTATGGTCTGAACTTTTGAAGTATATTCACTGTGGAAATATGTATTTGAAGGCATTCCTGTTGCAGTATGCTACTGGAAACGGATTCTTGAGAGTCTCATTGCTGCATCCAGCATTCTGCAAAGCCTGGGTAATATTGATCTGAGTCGGTCTCAGGTCTGTTATTCCTTCCCTTTGCTAAAGCTGTGGCAGTGGAGGCACCAGAGAAACTGGTAGTTAATTGGTTTGCACTTGTCCCAAAGTTTGCTCCTCAACCAGGGAATCAAAACCCCCATGATGCTGTCAGTATGGATATCTCACCTCACATCCTTCCTTTGGTGAACATATGGTGTAAAGCTTCCCAATTCCCAATATCGATAATACTGATTGGATTTTTCTTTGGTTAAATAATACCTTATTTGTTTGTAAAGAGATCTGGAGATTGGTGATTTTATATTAGATAATTGAATTGGAGGGAATAGATAATTTCTGATATTCCTTCTCATATAATTATATTTTTAAAGTTATATTTAACTTTAAAAATTACTTTTCTGTATCTTAGAAGCTAACAGGTAACAGTCATAATTTATGCTCTAGCAGAATGAAATGATAGGTGTATTCCAGTGGCAACAAGTTAGTTTTTTCAAGTGTCTGTAAAGAGGATGCTTCTAAAAGAAGGGCCTTTAAAACATATCACTAGTATTGTTCTTTGTTAAAACTTTGTAACTTTGATTAGTTTGTTATTTGTATTTGTTTGGGCTTTTCCCCTGTAAGTAGTTGTGGGTTTTTTTTGTTTGTTTTTCTTCTTTTTTTTTTTTAATAAAGCTTTTTCAGTATCAGAAAATGTTAAAAGAATTGCAGCTTAAAGAATGCACGTTGATGGGGTAAGGCCCTGAAATAAATGACTTGAATGGTTATTCAAAATAAGGAAAAGCCCAGTGTAGCTTATAGCTGTTAAACTTTTCTGTAAAGTATGTACTTCTGTTGTTGTATCTACTTCTATTAAGTATAAGGAGGAAGTCTAACATGCCAAGCATTTAATTCATCAGAAATGTGTTTGAAGATTAATTAACCCAAATTATAAGTAATGGAGTAGGCAGCTCTCAAAGATTCCCTGTAGAGAGAATAAACACAGACTCAGAGTAGGGGAACAATGAATCTCTCTGAGGGCTCCAGCATCTGCATTTGCCATGGACACAGAGTGTGTTCAGTTAGGTACTTGAGCAAAGATGTTTGAGTGCTCTTTTACAGAAGAGATTCACACAATAGCAGTGTGTTGTCATTGTAAATGTCACTGTTAGAGCAACAAGACAGAGTCTGAGTAGTTGTCTTTGTTTGGAAATCTGTCCTGGTAATTCTTGAACACATTTTAGCAGGGAATCTGTGGTGTTGAAGTTTCTGTTGTGTGAACAAATATGGTACTGTAGTAGGGAGGCATGGTTCTCAGAATTCAGTCCATATATGATTAGACAAAAAAATCCAGTGCAGTCTCAGCAGACTATAATTACGATGTATGGATATTATTGTTTTCAGGTAGAAATTTGCAGTTTAAAGTTGGCAATAAAATAACCCAAGGGGAAAAACCATCTAAACCAAATTATTCTGTTACCAAGAGAACTTAGAGCAAGCTGTTTGTATGTGTGTCAGTGTGCATGTGTAAAAACCTCCCAAAATCAGGCAAAATAGTGATTTGAAAACAAAACAAAATAGTGATTTGTAGTTGCAGTAATTGAGTAAAAAAATGAAGGGGATTATCTTTATCTTGTAATTGACTGAGAGATTTGAAAGGCTTTGCTTTAATTTTCAAGTTTGGATATTGTAACTTCTTCTCCCTAGCTGTCCCATGGGCATGTTGTCCTGACCACGACATTGTGTAGGCCTGGAAATCTCACTAATCAAACAAATATATTCAGCATGTGGTTATTATATTTTGTATTTGGAATTGTTTATTTCAGGAGTTGGTGTTACCCACTATACAATGTCCTGTTTTCGTGGTGCATATGTTTAAGACGTTTCCACCTTTCTTTCTCTTTTGCAGTAACATTTATGTGCATACTAAAGCCATTAATTCTAATAAAGTAACATAGAAAACGTCCTAAGGTATTTTTTGTGAGAGGAATCTTAATGGTTTTTGAGAGAAATACTGAATTGCTGTCCAAAGACTTGGGAAATGCAAAAAGAATACATATTTTTTCTTGTTTAAGCTGGTTTTTGAAATCTGTGGCTGCAGTTGAGAAATAATATGAAATAAGTGTAAATCTGGACATGAAGACTTCAAGTTTTTAGGTGTATTTGCTGGAATACAGTTTTCCTTTTCCTAAAGTACCAGTCTGACTAGGGACTATTTTGTATTTAAAATATTCACCTGACAAATCTAATGTACTTAGTTAATTGTTAAACCCAATTAGTTCTGCTCATTAATGATTTCCAACAAGCTAATTGAAGTATGGATTGCTTCCTCCAAATATTTTTGTTATGGACTCCCCCTAGGACTATGTGTAGATTAGAATATGCTGAAAGGTCTTACCAAGTGTATTTGCTTAATATATGACCCCTATAACTTTAACAGATGCTATTAATGTCATTATTGTTGGTTGTTACTCATTGCTAGAATAGCTGAAGCACCATCAACACTCAAACTGGAAAAGGTCAAAAGCCAAAACCTCCTGGTGATTTGACTGACAGCCATCAATGTGTATCACAGGATCTGGGTTTCCACTGAAGAAATAAAGAAAGATAGTCCTTTAAAATTTTCAGAAGTTAAATATATTTTTCTATAATGTGTCTTTTTATGCTTCTACTCACTTTTGTACAGAAGAGATAACTTCAGAATGTTTTTGACAAAATCTACAAGCAGTGTGGTCTTGATGAGAGCTAGACTTGAGGTCTCGTGTCTTGTTTTGGCACTAAGTGATTGAAAACTGTCACTTGGACTGACATTTCTATATGCAGAGCATGATAATGTGTTTTCCTTTGTAAATTCTTTACTTTGAGCAAATTAAAGAATGTATTCTTTGTCTGATATGTGCCTTTTTTTGTTTGACAGGGTAACTCCATCTTCCGAAAATCCTAATGGTGCTACCTGTAGTGTAAGTCAGGGAAAGCCCTCTTTAAGAAGAATAAAAGGGAGAATACACAGAAGCAAAAGTCTTGATAGCATTGATTTCTGTGAATTCACTGTAAGTACTATATCTTTTACATTTATTCTATAAGAAATTAAGAGAATCTTACTAATGAGGCAGTTTGCTTCTTGCATTGGATTTGCCTGTTTGTCAGATTAGCAAAGGTATTGTACTTAATGTTTTAATTGGCTTGCTGCGCTGCCAAATATTACAAGCAGTGCTGTCGCTTATATAATTAGTGATGTACAACTCCATTGTTCTTCAGCAGCCATGAGATAGAAATTTCTGTGTCAAAATTTAACACTGTTGCCTGTGTAAGGTTAAGAAATTGACTAGAAATGGAGTAAATATGGAAAACAAAATATGAGTTCAAATTTTATTTTTATTTTGAGATTTTGGAAATCCCATTTAAAGCCAAACATTGCTTTTTACAAAACCCAAAAAAACTATTTCAGCTGCATATGGCTACAATAAAGTGCTAGAAAAGACAAAAATATTTTTTCAAAAGATGTGTATGCTTATAGCACTTGAAAGCTGGTATCACAGGTGATAGGTTACTATAATTAGACAGTACTGGTATATTCCTTTTCTCTTCTCTTTGGTTAGGGGGTAGATGTGTTTGTGTTATAGTTTTGGAAACTTCAATCTGATCATGGTAAAGTGTGGAATTAGGTCAAAACAAATTATATTCTGATAAACTAAAATAATGTATTCTTTAAATACTTAAATGATGTCAAAGAATATGTTAAATTATGAATTGGTTATGAAATATGAGGTTGAAAGAGCCAAAAAATACGTGCTATCTTTAAAATGCAGAAATCAATAGTGATGTGAAAATATTGTCTAGCATTGCATGGTGCTAGAAACAATGAACTGAAATGTTCAGATAGGATTTGGGGAAACATCTTTAAGGCATAACAGTGGTTTGAGTGTGTTGTCTTTCAGTGGGATGTTTTCCACAGATGATGCCAATAGCATAATTGGTGTTTTTTTCCTCAGGACAGCTTTGTTTCTAATTGCGAAGTCTCACAGCGCTATCTTTGGGACAAAGAGGTTGTTGTTTGCTGTTCAAGGAAGTAATGAAGTTACTGGGAAGGATTTGGGATGTAGTGTGTTGTATGGTGCCTAGGTCTGGGTATGGCCAGTCCTGCATGGCCGTGTGCCCTGGCTGGGCAGCGTGTGAGGGAGCTGTGCTCGGGCAGCGCTGCCTCGTTCCCAGCTGCCTTTGGTGTGTCTGTGCTCACTGTTGTCACAGCACTGATCCCACTGTAATCATTGCTCTGCTGAAGGTTACAAATTCCCCTAGGGAGCAAAATTTCCTTCTGCTATATCGGTCTTCATCTGTGTGGTCCTATTAAAGAGTTTTATCTAAATCTATCTCTGCTCTTGGGGGCCTTCAAAGAAAAAGAGATTATAGCCAACGGTAAAAAGAATTTCTTGCATGCCATAGAACCTTTGCAAAGAGATTTGAGACAGATAATAATGAACAAGTCTGTATCTGTACAGTGCAAATGTGTAGAGTATGTACATGTATAAATTCATACATTAATAGCTAAGTATTGATAATTATGATCAGGAAAGGAAGTTCACTTTTTCTGAGGTTTCATGTTAAAGAATGGTACAGATTTAAATAGCTAAGCACAAAAATCAGAGTTAAAAATAGGGATTTTCTTGCTGCTATATAATTTAGAATCATACTGAAATATTTCTTAATATTGTATAATTGTGGTTTTATTGTTCTCAAATTGTGATTAAAAGTAGATCTGAAGAAGTAATTAGAGAAAATTAGTATGCCTAAGTCTTTCAAGAGTGCTGTCAGAACTGAACATTTTCTATGTTAATAGTCTTCATCTAGTAAAAAAACTCAGGCACTGGGATACAGAACACAATTAAAAACAAAAATTAAAACACGAAGGAGCTTTTAAAAATATTTTCTTTAAAACTATTTTATGCTGTAGTATATTCATTTTATGCACAGCAAAATTGAAAAGTTTCGTATTTAACTATGTGAATGACTTATATGCTGACAGCATCCAGTGAACAGTTGGTTCCATTCATCATGTAATGAGAATGAGATCCATTAATAATTCTGAATGTTGCTGGATTTGACTTTAAAATAAGTAATGTCTACATACATCCTAAACTAATCTTTTTTAGAAACCTTTTGTTTAAAGGTTTCACTCAGTAAATTCTTACTGAGGACAAATCCTAACAGCAGAAAGACATAAAAAATAACTTATGCTTTCTTTTCTCCAAGTGAATAAATGTGTCCCCAGTGGGGAAGTTCTGTGTTTCAATACAGTATCCCATACAAAAATTCAAAAAATGAAAATGCTATATTTACTACTTTACTGTAACTTCGCCTGAAGCTGGGGACAAATTGTGGGAGTTGTGCTAAACTGGGGGGCTCATTACAAAATAGGTTTATTCTTTGCAAGGGAGGGAATAACCAGTTGAAAAGCCTTTTGCATGTGTAAAATTTCAACAGAGGCCAGGGAGGGACTACCATGGGTGCCTTCAGAGGGTTGTCTGGGCAGGGTGATGCTGCCTGGGCAGGGTGATGCTACCAAGTCTGTTGTTTACTGCAGTTAGTAAAATAGGAAGTTTGTGATATTAATGGCTTTTGGTTATACCAGTGCTCTTCGTATGGGTGATCTGCCTAAGAGTGCAAGAAGGGAGCTCAGTGCAGCTCAGTGTCCCATGGCCTGCTGCTGCAGTGACCGATTGCAAGCCTTGGTATCTGCATGTCCCTGCTCTGGAAGTGCTCAAGGCCAGGCTGGATGTGGTCCTGGGCAACCTGATCTAGTGGGTGGCACCCCTGCCCATTGTGAGGGGTGGGAACTAGGTGACCTTAAAGGTCTGTTCCAGATCCCTTCCAAACCAAGCCATTCTATGATTTGTGTGAGACTGTCAAAGCACACAGTTCCCAGCTGGTGCATTGTATACCTGTGTTAACATCCCATTCCTGGCTTACTTGTGTTAAGCTCTCAACACCCTTCCAGAAGGTATAAGTTCTTCCCGATTACAAGTGGTGAGAGTCTGCAGGACTGCTGACAAAATCTCCGTTTTTATTTTTTAGTGATACCTCTGCTTTCTTAAGTGGATGATACTGAGATTTGTAAGTGATGCCTCCTTTTACCGTTTTGCTTAGGCAGCAAGTGAGAAAATAAAGTGATGAAATTATGTTAAGCCACAGAGTGATAGCACAGCAACTCCCTTAAAATGTGTATCCATTTTCAACTTCTTGCACCCTTTTTCTTTTCTTTATCCTCTCCATGTATTAGCAGTACCACTTAGTCAGATTAGCACCTGTTCACCCAAACTAAGTAAAATCTGTTTTATTGCCCTTCAGTTCGTCTTAGAGTCATCATGCTATGCTGTGCCAGATATTAGCCCTTGAAAAACTCAGTTTTAGTGGTATGTATAAAAAATACGCCTGTATTTTATGTTGAATATTGGCAAGTGGTTATTTTCAATCCAGAAATGTTGCAGAACTCCTAGTCTACATTGCAGAAAAAGGAGAAAAGATAAAGAATAGCATTATCTGCTCTTGGAGGCAAATATCAATACCTACTACATTGTAGATTGAGCTTGTTGTACTAATGTTCCATTACATCCATGTTTTAATCTTTATTGCTCTGTAACAAGCCCTGGCTTTGTACAAGCTACCCCAGATAGCAGTAGCACTTCTGAGCCTAATTCGTCGACAGGGTTTTTGTTGTACTAGGCATTGTACAAACATGTAGTGTTAATTCTCAAGGACCTTACTATCTATTTCTAATAATAGGTAAGATATGACTAACCCTTGATTCTTTACCTGCATATGCCTCTGAACCTGTTCAAGTGCTGCACTGATGCTAGGGCTTCTGAAGGTCACGTTGGGATGCAGGTGCATTTTGGGACTGCCCTGCTTGCTGAAGCCCTGGGAGTCATCCTCACTGGTATGTGAGCTACCTTGGGAGGCTGTGTCACAGCTTGGAAGTGTTTGAATTGATCTCGTGGTTGCTGCCTTTATGACAGATTTAGTGAAGATCTCATAGCACTACAAACACTGACCATCCCTACAATGTGTAGGTGCGCAGAAACTGTTCCCTTCTTTTCCTTTTAGTCAGTGCTGATGTTTTCTGGGAATGACCGAGGGGGAGATTTTGAAAGCTTTATAAGAGGCTCATATAATATTAGCTCAAGATACCTGAGATATCTTAGGTACCTTAGATAAGCTACTTAAGATACCTTCTTTTCATTTTGAGTTTTGTAACTCCTTGATTGGACTTGAGAAATTACTGAAATCAGCACCTTGAAAAATGTATTTTTAAAGGAATATGGATTTACACCTTTCCTGCTAAAATCAGACAAAGGAGCTCCTCTTGGAAATCAGAGCACTGCAGTTATTTCCAATATGAACAAGTCCAGTGCTGGAGGCAGCTGGTGCTAGCCTGCTCCCACTAAAGATGCACACAGCTAGGTTCAGTTAACCTGCAGCTGGAGCAAAGCAGAAAACCTCCAGCGTACATCTGTTTGCATTGGAGTTAAAATCCAAGGAATAATTTTACAAAATGTTCCAGCAATGCAGGTTTCTTATTCTCACTTTCCCGTTCCTTTCTAGAAATTCCTTTTTCAGCTGCATTGTTTTGTCTCTTCTTGCCATCCACTGCCAATGAAGTGATGTTGGCTAGAGTCGCTGTGCACTAATGCTTTAGAGGTCTGTGATGTCAGCATGCAAAGCACAAAAGTAACACAGTAGGGTGGTAGATTAGTGAAAAGGGGAGAAAAGACAGCTAAGTGCAAAGAGCAGTCTGAATAAAGCACTGTGGAACGCGTGACAAAATGGAAGAGGCAGCAAAGGAAGAGATAATCAGAAAGTGAGAATTAGCTTATGTGCTGATTCTTTGGATGGGGAGCACGCATGTTCACCTAGAATGGTAATTTTTAGTGCACTGCAGTAGATGTTAAGCCTTTGAACAGGGGGGTGGTAGCTTGTATGATTTCTTGCAGAGGAGCTTCAGAAACTCGGTGTTTCTGTGTGCTTGCCTGCTCTCATTAGCAGGATGGAGTGATTGACCTGGCATGCTCTGTGGGGGCGAGTGCCCGGCATGTCCTGTGTGCAGGGAGCTGCGTGTGCTCCCGAGCACTTGGGGAGCAGCTCCCCGGCAGAGCCTGTGTCATTGTGCTGTTGCTGCTCTTACCAGCAGTTTCACGTGCTTTATAATTTGTAATGAAGTTTCAAGACTCTTTAGAGGCTTTAGTGTTTTAACTTTAATGGATGTTTGTGATGACGTCCTTATTTCACTTCCCCCCTCTCCTTGGTAGATTTTTATGGCATACAGCAGGCTTAGAATCAATTTGTTGTTGATGTCCTTACCAATGTGTTGGGTAACTGTTGTGAGTAGCCCCATTCCCCCAGTGAAAAAAAAGCAGTGATCAAAACATAATACTGCACTATATTGGTCATATATATAACTTGTCATGGAGCATATTGCTGAGCAAGGCAGTCTAGTGTGTACTGAAGCACAGATTTATTACAGTTTTTTATTTAATTTCATCTAGTCCAAACTCATCTTCCCATTGAGTCATCTTACAAATGACTTCTGAGGTAGTAGATATTATTCAGTAATTTGATTTTTGTTTTCTTTTTTAAAAATAAAATTCTTCAGGTTTTTTACTTCCATTTATCTTGATTTTCCTGCTGAGTATTTTAATTTGAATATGTAATTTGAATAGTTGAATATAATACCTGTAAAACTAGTAAAATGAGAAATTAATAATAATATAAATGGCATGTATCAGACTGAATTTCTTAGAATTGAGACATGAGTGCTCATGTTCTTTAAAAAGTCCTGCAGGTATTTTGATCATCTCTGTAGATGTGGAAGGAAGAACTCATTAGCACAGCTGGAGTCTTGTGGATGCCCTTAATTTGTTACTGTTCAGAGAAGTGTGGTTATGCAGCTGTTTCCAAGATTTAAATCCTCTCTGGTAGCTTAGACTTGCTTCACAATATTGTTGTTGTACTGTAACCCATTTATTTTAATAATTTAATCTCTTGATAGTGTATGAACACAGTATTGACTTTATACAATTTTTTACGTAAGATAATTTAAATAATGGGAAAAAAGAAAAATATTTAAGCAATTAACACATTTTACGGTTAATGATGAAATGAAAATACTTTATGTCTTACATGTGTATTTTTATTGCTCAAGTATATAGAAAAAACCAGAAATGTACATATTGCTAGTTCTGATATATACAGTTAATAGTTTAAAATACAGAGGGAAAAGAGTTTAAATGGAACAAGTTTGGAAATATAATACTGATGGAAAGAGGAAAAAAAACTGGAGGCTTTTGATCCAAGATTACAACTCTTCTGGGAAAGAGGAGTATATTTTCAGCATTATTTATTCTGTCATCTTGCTTTTTATTTAAAAATAAATCCAAAGTTTTATGTAAGAGCTATTCTAAATGTCAAGGCAAATTATTAAGTTTCAAGCATAATACTAGGTGAAGCTTATGCAGCCTTAAGATTAACCTAAGGAATTTAACCATAAATGAACAAGTAATTTAATTTGCTAAATTCTGAATTGTGATTGACCTTGATTTGTGTTTCTGAATTGATTCAGATTGATTGATTTATGTTTCTCAACAAATTCAGTGCTCCAGTTTAAGTCTAGCAAGGATGTTAACTGATGACTGTTTACATTTAATTTTAATTAGAAATACATTTTTGAGTGCATGTTTTAGGTTATTTTTATTTCTTCTCAGAGTGGCACTGTGAATTTGGGCAGATGGAGCTGTACTGAAATACTCTTTGGCATTTGTTAGAGTAATACCTGCTTGATTACTCCACCACCATTATACTTGGCGGATGATTGTGACTTGTCAGGTCCATCATCTCTTAAAATGTCAAAAGATATGTAGGCCATTGTGTAGTTTGTCTTTAGATTACATAATATCAGCTCCTCTTTATGTGCTGGTGTAGGATGCTATTGTCATGTATTTAGTCTCTGCCCACCTGCCAGTGAGCTGCAGCCCTGAGCAGAATAAGGGTCCAATTGTTTGTCCTTCAGCTAGCCCAGAGGTGCAGGAAGCAGAGAGGTGATTTAGGATGACCACTGTCCCTGCTTTTCAGCTACTTCTGAGCTCTCTTAAATGTCTCAATTTCTGAACTGAACTCTGTATGGAGCCACATCATGATCAGTGTTGTATTAAAGCAAATTGATGGGATGACTCAGGGAAAAGAGTAACACTCATATAAATGTGAACTTTTCTAGGTCCGTGCTAATGTATTTTTTTTTTTTCCTGAAAAATCAAGGTTTCTTATTGTAGATTAGATACCTTAATGTTTTGTGAGGCATTAGATACTGGTGTAGTAAATAATTGTTTCTGTCCAAAAGAATTTTATGTGAGTGAATCTAAACTGGCTTTGACTCTAAGTACATTTATCTTTCATGCCAAAAATTCTTCCCAGATTTATTTCTAGAGTAGAAGTTAAGCTTATATTGCTCAATCTATTTTCCTGTTATTGATAGATTTTATTTGTCTGACCTTTCTCCACTGTTGTGCTCAAAAAGAGGCAGACTTGTTATATATGAGGAAGAAAAGACTGCAACAATTTCTATTGCAGGTTCTCAACCTTGTGCTTAAAAATAGCAAATAACAAAAGTGTCAGTATGAGTGGCTTTTCAAATATATCACTAGATTGTATATGCTAGTAGCATGTCTGTTTTAATATTTTTATTAGGTTGCTGGAGGATTTTTTCTGTTTAGGTTTGTTGGATGTTTGGTGTTCTTTGACTTTTGCTAATTTTTTTTGCCTCACCAGAACTGTTTCCCCTTGGAAACTAGAGTTTGGGTGATTAATTCTAATGGTTTTAAAATTTGATTTTTATTATTAAGCAAAATATGTTGTTTTTATTTGCAAAAGCTGCTTGGAATTTTCTGTCATTAAATATTTGTCTATGTGTGTTCACTACTGGCATGTCTGCAAAGATACAATAATTTCGTGGAAATAATAATGATCCTATAATGCAGGTATGGTCAGTGTCAGCATGCAGTCTTTGGTGGGGACAGAAATTTTTCTTGCTGCTTTTTCTAGCAAAAGAAGTTAGAATGCTTCCTTTGACCTTCAGACTCTTACTTTCTGTTACTGTCTCAGAAACAGAATTCCTTGATCTGTGCCTGGCCTTACTACAGAAGGTTAAGGATGGGAATATTAGTATTCCACATGCCCTTTAAACCTGTTTGTGCACTGAAAGGAATGGAAAAATATTTTCTTCTGATAATAGGGGAATTATCTACCTGAAAAATCAGAGTATCTTCATAACTTAGGCACAAAGACAATAGCCACAGTCAGACAGGCCAGCTTGGTGTGGAGGTACTTCAGGAGTGTTCCAGAGGAGCAGGTAGACGTGGGAGTGATGCAGACAGAATGTCTGCAAGTGTTGCAGTAATACTCAGCTTTATTTTGATCAGCCTGAGGATCCACTTGGCCAAACACTAGAGATGCTGAGAGCGGGCTGGGCAAGATCTTGAAGTACTATTGGCCTCCCTAGAAGGTCTTTTGAATTTTTTTTTTCCTTTCAAGTTTTAATTTTTTCAAGTTACAATAGAAGAAATATTAATCAAAGTATTGCATAGCTGTTGCTCAGATACTCCGGGAGGGATAGCTACTGGAACACTTCTGAGTAGGATTTCACAGAACTGGGTTATATTTCCTTCCTTACACTTTGGAAGGAGGTCTTTTTTAGTTACACAAAGGGATGAGAAGAGAGAAGATAGTGTGAGTGCCTAAGCAGCTACAGAATTCCTCTTTTTAAAGTCAACCCTGCTCAAGTTTATCTGTCACTGTCCAGATGCTGATGTGCATATCTGTCTACTTAAATTTTATAAACGTATAAATGTGTCATATGTACACACATGCATGCTCTTTGCATTTAATATAAAAAATATTACTGGTTAGGGTCACTCTTTGTCAGCATGATCTCTACATAAATTTTTAGAGTCCTGTTGACTAAACTCTACCTGTCACATTGTACCATCTCTGCCAGTAGCAAACATCTCCAAGGGCAGGGCCTGACCCTACCCAAGCAGTCCTTCAACAACAGTTGTAAAATGTCATTGTCACCCTGTCAAGGTCTGCCTTTATCAACTTTTTTTCCTCTGCTCTCTGGAAGTCTCACTGGGCGTTCAGGAATTTGTCATTTATCACTCAAGTAAAATAAGGCTCTTTTTGAATATTCTTAACCATCCCAAAGAATTCTCCATCTAGCCCTTTTCCCATCTTTGTTGTCCAAATGGCTGGGGAGTGTGCCCAGGCAGGGGACAAAGGAATTCACCTTTAGCAGGTGGTTTATTTTAAGAGGATGCACCAGTACTAATGGAGGAACTGACAGGACACTCTCAGCAGTAAAAAAAAAAGAAATATAAGGCTGTAGCATAAGGTTTTGCTGTAGTCACTGAAAAAATATTAACTGAAAATGTTGTTAAAATAATGGAAACATAATTGTATGCATTGAAAGTTGAAAATTAAGTACATTGCACCCAACACACAAGTCCAACCCAAATGCAGAGTAAAATTTTAAAAAGATTGATTGTGAGCACCTTGGAATTCAGACTGCATGAATTTGCAAAAATGTCATAGCAAACTTCTTTTAGAACGTTGGGGTTTGTTTTTTTCTTTTTTTTTTTAGTACAAAGAAATTTATTTTTGAGGTCTGGGGCTGTGAATGTAAAACAAATTGTTTATAAGCTGTGCTTAGACTTAAAAAAAGGAGTTAGACTGCGTTAATGGAATAGGGCAGTTAGCGTGGGCTGGCTCATCGTTCTTGCAGCAGTAGAGACACTTTCAGTTTGCAGAGATTCTGGTTTCTTTTGGCACAGATGTCCTTTTTGTCCTCTGGCACAGTTTTCCTTGATTTTTCAAAGAAATACTGGATGTTTGTTACTCTTCTATATCTAAGAAGAGCAGCTTGCTTCTCCCACTGGTATAATATGCCTTTGCCTATTGCTCTGCAGCATTCTGTGAGGGAGCGTACAGGACTGGATAACCTCTACAGAGCAGCTGCCTTTGGATATTTGGCACTGTTATTAGCAATATACTATTGGGATCACAGACTCCTGTAATAAATTTAGCAATCTTGGCTGCACTATCATTATACTTATCTAGCACCCCTCAGAGCTACAGAATTTGGAAAGTACATATCCTATTCTCACCCTGTGAATACTGTGCAAATAGAAAGGAAGCAAATAATAGTGTTTGTATTTTTATAAAGATTTGACATTTAACTTCTGATATCTACTGACATCTGCAGCTGTATAATGTGTTGCCTTTCATTGCCCTTGAGGACAGCTCAGGGAAAGGGGGCTTAAAGGCTAGTAATGACAAAGAAGGGGAAAAACCAGCAAGGAGAAGATCTGTTCTTGGAGCTGCTCCAGATGTTCAGAAACCAGAAAGTGCTCTCTCAACCTGCTTGAAAAGTAAGTTAGGAGTATACAGTGCTGAAGTCTGAGCAATATGCTTTTCAGTGAGGTTTCTTGCAGTTCTTCAGATAAAGGAAAAATACTGAAGTAACATACTAGTGTGACATGGAGAATGTTCGACATTCAACTACAAACACAATTCTTGTCTTCCCCCTCTCAGGAAGGAGACGTGTCTTATAATAATACTATAATATTATAATTATTTACTTGACTCTGATAATGTAGAATAATATGATTGCTAGTCAAAGCTGCACATCAAAGTTGGATGCTGCCTGAGTGCTCAGGCAACACTTCAACTGGCCTTTGTTAGGCATGTTTTTATATATGGACTGTTAAACACAGTTTTGTGAAATCATGATTCATTTACTGTAATGAGATAGGGATGTGAGCTCCCAGATGAAGACTCTCAATGGCTACTAGAAAGCTTTTCATAATTTATAATTGGATATGCAGTCTGTATTATTTCATTCTTAAATATGTGATCCCTGTGAAACTTGGTTGGCCAAATTAACCAAGTTTGCCTTTCTTGGTTATCTACCAGTGTTTACATAACCAGAGAACTACATGGCTTTTCCTTTCTCTACATTTAAGGATGGCCTAAATCAGGTGTTTTCATATTGCACCATTTAAGTAATAGCTCTTTCCAATAACTGGATGCAGTATTTCCTCTACTTTCATTTGCAACAGTTTTGGGCAATATAACAAAATAGCTTTGGATACCCGGATGACTGATTACTACAGAATCCAGTCCTCACCAGGCAGTAACAATCCAGGGATGCAAGCACACAGAACTGACCTGCCTTCATTTCTCCACTTCACAGCAATTCTTGTGAGTGTTCACAGGCCAGCTAGAATGAGTTCAGACACATGCCCAGAAATGTGATGCATTAATCTGAAAGTTCTGCAGCCAATACTTTATAATCTCATGTTTGTGTTATTAATCTCTGCTGTATCTGCTTCATGGATTCAGATCTGCTGCTGTGCATTCTGTGAGGGCACTTTAGGGCTTTAAGATGGGCCTGTGAAGAAATACAATTTAGGGTGGAAAACAGACAGTTTTTAAGAACAAGTGCAAAACTAGGAAGATAATGGATGAGTCAGGAGGATTTGTTGGACTTGATCCCAGCCACCTAAAATTTCCTGACAGGAGCTTCATTTTTCTTCTATCACTGCAAACTTTTCTGTTTAAGATGGTACTTAGAATGGTGCCTGCACTCTGTGGAGTGCTCACAGAAGTGATAAGGCACAATTTGCAGTGTTATGCATCTTCTGCTGATACTGTCTTGTGGAAATGTACCACTGTGGGCAGCAATTGCAAATGTAAAGTGTCAGGCAAAGTATTTTAAGTGACTCCTTCCAGTATAAATCTTTCTTATAAACTGATTCAGCTCATAATTTAGGATTTTTCCATATGGGATTGTTTTCTATCCAGATCATACCTTCAAAAAGCATCTTTAATTCATTGGTGGAGCTACCACACTATGAGGGCTTGGCATGAGGCATTAGATGTCCTTGATTAGATCATACTTCATGACTTCTAGCACGACCAGCTGAAGATCTGAAATTGTATTTTATCTGTTAATGGTCTTTCTTACTCAGGGCTTACAGTGGCTTTTTCACTAATGTTGGCACAGTTTGTGTTCTCTTGCTTTCGTCTTCAGCTTTTGTGGTGATTGTTCATATTACAGTAGTAGTTAGAGCACCCTGTTAGCATCAGAGTCCTACTGTATCAGATGAGCTACCAACATGGAAGAAAACTCAGTTCTCCAAGTATCAAATACGTTAAAATGTGTTAAAAACTCACACATCTGTACTAGTACAGGTGTATCAAGTGGAATTAAAAGAGTAAAGATGGCTTATGGCCACAGTGATAGTGCCTCTAAGTTTACCTCAAGGCACTGTGTGGAGCTCTTGAATGTTTTCCTCTTCTACCTTTTCACTTTGGTACACTAAATATTCAGAAAGTTGGGGAGAATTTGCTCCAAAATCACTTTTTGTCAGGATCTGTAGATCCTCTGGTATTAAAACAGACACCCATACTGCCTTTTTGGTGGCTTCTCTAATTAAAAGTGAAGTGCATGTTCAGCATCCCAGCAATGGGGAAGACCTTGTATAAGGATATTAGAAGGGAGTTTGTTGAAAAGAGGTATTGTTGGCAGACCAGAATTACTGAGCAGGATAAATATGGCATTGAACTAAACAAACATGCTGGAGGGGAGCACGTGGAAGGAAACTCAATCAGTGTTTTCACCCAAAGGACACAGTCTGGAATGTTTGTTTAAAGGTCGAATGTTCTTAGTAGAAATATCATTGAGTAAACACCTCGAGTGAAATAAACTACATTTGAGAGAAAGAGGACTGAGGTGTAGATCTTTTAAAAAATATTTGCCCTCTGAGAGGAAAAAAATTCAGAGAATATCAGTTGTCATCATAACCTGCTTATGGTTCATAATGTGATATTAGAGGATAAAGCAATATGTTTTAAAGCTATTGTTGGAATCCTAACTGTCAGGAAACACAGTTTGCTTGTAATGATGCAGGGAAAGCAGAAACTTCAGCAGAATATATGAAAATAAAAGTGTCTTTCTCTTTTATGCAGCTGCTTCTCTTTTCTGGAGCGCAAAGAACTATTTTCAGTCAGTTCCTTGCTGACTAGGAAAAAGATGAGAAGAATGAGTCCCATTAATTATTAGTTTTTAGGCTCCCTGATTAATGAATGAGCCTGATTTTGGTAGTGCTGTAGGATGACACCTAATTAAAGATAATTGCATCTGAGCATTACCTGTGGTGATGCTCAAAATTAATAAAAATGGTCATCTTAGTTACTGTTGTTGTTAGATATACTTATGAAGCTGTGGGCATAGGAGATTATTCTTTTTCAAGAAAGGTTTCTGAGACCTTTCTGGCTGAAGAGTTGCTAAGAAGCATAGAGGAAAATACCAGTATGTGTGTTGGAATTGTACCACAGTTTATCTGGCATTGAGAGAAATGTGATATGTAAATTAGTGTGTAGCCTGAACTCAGAAGTGGGCAGTAATTACCTTGCTACTTACAACTAGAAACCTGAAGAAATAAAACAATTGAGAGCCTCTGGTCTAGTCAAGATTTCTCAGTGTGCCATCCGTGATGGAGATAAACTAGATAATTTCTAATTTTAACTGTACTATATGCAAAAATGATAAAATGAATGCAGAGATGGATGTCTAATTGAAGGACCTTTGAATCAAGGGTGTTGGAATGTATCAGCATCTTCCTTTCAGTTAACACAATGCATTTTCAGTCATTTTGGAAAAACACCAGTAGGGTGCATAGTTGGGCTTCACAGTGATATGGTGTTGCCATTTACTGTAGTTTTAGTCCAAACTTTTTGATGTGATGTGGTGTGGGTTTTTAAAGTTGTTCTTCCTGGGGGAAGTTTTCATTGATCTTTCCTCCCTTGTAGCTGTGGGAACAGCTTTAGAACTTGGTTATAGTATATACCAAAAGCTCAAATGAGAAAGGACAAAGAAAGTAGAGTGTCAGACCTGAAAAAAATGTGAAAGAAACTCAAGCGCTCGGCCCTTATGCCTTTTAAGTCACTTATGACTCACAGTTTTGACTGACTGAACTTGGCAGCATTTAAGGTATTTTGGGTATATTTGTGGAAGCCCACAATAGTGGGTTTTGTCATCCTTTGTATTCAATAATTCAACACAGATTTTAGTCTTTTAAATTGTTGGAGTCCTTTGAGATCTTTTCAGGAGTGAGAGTTAGCTTTGAATTAGTTGAAAAGTATTATTAAATAGATTATGTAAAGAAAGTGTGATCTCCTTTGGAGGTTTTCTATCCTTTAATAAGGGGCAGAAAGCCTGGGAGCAGGGCCAGAAGTAAGAAGTTGGCAGGGACTGTGCCTCCTATAGAAAAGGGAAGGGAATTTGGAGTCTAAACCTGAGCAGACAAGGAGGTGGAGGGAAGTAAGCCAAAAGCAGGGTATGCAGCTTTGAGGAACAGGGGCAGAAGCAGTGGGAAGCAAGGCATACTGTCAGCAGCCATTTGACCAAACCAGACTGTACCTTCTCCTGCACAGCTGGAGCCAGCCTGCATGTGGTCTGAGCTGCAGTTCCCTGCCCTTGTCCCGTCCTCGGGGACAGCTCTCTGCAGAGCTGTGTCCCACATCAGCATCCTGCCTCTGCCCCTCAGTAGCAGCTCCCCTGGGGCACGGTGGCACTGTCAGCCCCACAGCTGCCAGCCTCAGTGCTGGCAAGAGCCTGTTGCAAACCTCGCACGCAGCCTCTGCCCTGCTCGGGCCCCTTACATAACACAGCACTGGCAGAAGTGAAGGATTTCAGCCGTGTTTGCAGTGAAGAAGACTCATCTAATCTAGCTGCTAGGAGGAGTCAGCAGAAAAAACTAAGGATGCTCAAGATTTTAAGTGCTTAGTATGAGGGTGAATCAGCTGCAAAGCTTGGCGGGGTCTAAGTACTGAACCCCAATAAATGGTGTTTTTATTAAATTAGAGTAAATTGCAGGAATTAAATATTTGACAAAGATTTTCAAGAAGTTATTCTGATGCTCAAAGGAGGGAGCACCATCTAAGCCTGCTTTCCATTCCTAGATTAAACTACTTAAAATGCATTTGAATAAGGTATATTCGACTTTAAAGAAGGTATTAAGTATTGTGCAGTAATATTGTCATATGTCAAAGATCCTTTATGAAATCAAATTTTGTCAAATAAAAAGCTTAACTCATTTTTTAACGTCTCAGAGGTTCACAATCTGAAGAGTACTGTTGAAAGGATGTTATAGATAAAGCAGCATAAATTTGGGTAGATTGCTTCTCAGAGTTGTGTGTTTTATACAAAAAACAGGCACTGAGATTTAGCTAAAGCTATTTGAATATTGGCAGAACAGTACCACAAGTAATAGAGCTGCAGTATTTTCAAGTGCAAAAGGTGATTTATCCTGAACCAGTCTTAATGCAAAGGTGGAGACTTTAAACACAATGAACAATTTTCTTCTTTTTATTTTTTTTTTTAATTTTTGTTTTACTCTGTAAATATGCTAGATTAATTTTGAGCAGTTACTTCATGTCCCATAGGGACAGTTCTGTGACTTGCTCACTTGCACTTTGCTTGGCCATGATTTTCAGTATATATAATTAATCAAACTAGTGAGCTTATAAAGTAAGTAAATAATATTATATTGTAATCCAGCCCTCTTAACTTTGCTTTTTAACCTTTTTGGATATTTGAGTATTTTTTTTTCTTCAAAAGGCATTTAGGAAAATCTTGTAACTGCTTTTGGAGAACCATCCCAACCTTCTGACCTTCTAAGAGCCAGTGTCACAGTCTGTGCAGGGTCATGTCAAGCAGGTTACAGAGCACATCACATCCATGGTTGCTTTTGCAGCAGTTAAGACACCCTGTGCTGATACAGGAGTCGTGCTTAGTGGCTTATATCTCCTTTCTTCTTTTCCTTCCTTTCTTTTAACCATTCCATGTTTCCATATGAATCTCGTTACACTTTCAGGGACAAGAGAAACTTCAGAACTTGTGATAATTCCTTCAGGGCAGCAGCTTTGACAACACCAGCTTTTTACAATTGTGTATAGGCTACATGTAGAAGTGATGCAAGGGGGGTGTTGCCATCTCAGTTTGAATGCAAGGAAGAAATGAAGTTTTAAGCAGGAAAAGCAACTAGAATTGATGATACAAACAGTATGTTAGCTGATACCTCCTGTAAGTTTGCATACATATGTGCTTGTGTAAGAGATTAAACAAGGTATACCTCAAATGTGTAGGTTAACCCTATTAGATGTATTATATGTATTATTATATGTAGTCTAAACCCTATTATAAAGTTTTTGAAGAGGATGCTTTACCACAAATGAGTGGCCTATGTGCTTGATGGGAAATTACTGTATCACAAACAATTACTCACAGAAAAGAGGTAGGATCTGAGAAGCTACTATAATTTGTTAGTAAATAGTCAAGCATTTCTGTTTAAAAAGTAGGAATATTTCCATGGGAAAACCTACTGGCGTTTTCTTAGTAAGGGCTTTTCTCCCATTCTCCAAATCTTGTGCTAATTAACCTCCTACCTGCTTTATCCCAATGCCAATTCTGGCTGTCTCACACCATGTTCAGTGCTTGAATCCCTTTCCTTCTGTCTTGTGCTGGCTGAAATCCATCTCTCTGCATGCTAAATATATTAATTAATTTTGTCATACATTGGACTGATACATAAACTCTTTTTCTTCAATCACACATACTGATAGCATAGTTTCTTACAGAATACATGTACTTTCATATATGTGCTGCAATAACATAGGAAAATTAACTTTAGAGGTCATATCTTCAAATATCTGCTTTTCTATAATCCCTAGAAACGTGAAGTATTCATCAGCCAGAAATGCATCCTGCAGTAGTTCATTTCTGGTTGCATCTCTGCTTCCCCTGTCCCTTTTCAATGCAGTCTTTGAAGATGTGCAGGAAAGGGAATGCTGCAATAGCAGTGATCAGTGGGACAGTATTGTGGGGCAGAGCTGCTCTGCTGCAAAGTACATTGCAGTACACAGGAGTAGAAGGAGCTCGTACAATTTGTGCAGAATTGTGCATTTGGGTTGCATTGTCTGTGTGGTGGATCATTAGCAAATGACCCCTTTGTCCCCAAGGGAAGCCCTGGTCTCTCCCAGCCTTTAAATGCTCTATTTATGTAGTGTTGATGTCACTGAGGGTAGCAAATGATAACACACAGTGATTACACTGGTACAGCTTCCTGTCTGTGGGAACAGTGAGAACCAGATATTGGAGATTTTTCAAGTAAGCATGGGTAGAAAAATATTTCCCATTAATAACTCTGTGTTACTTTCATTTCAGAAAAAATTAGGTTAGACCTTAATCCAAAGTTTTAATGTCTTTTTCAAAACTGTTGACAGTGCTTGTGTAGTCTTGAAATGTATGTATACATACAAAAGAGTTGAACTTTCTGCCCTGAGCACCTCCACTGGCAATGAATTCCATAGTTTCACCGACTTAAATCTTGTTCTTTTTATGATTTTTTTAACTGGCTGTAGGAAGTTCAGATATTGATTTACTAAATCTTCTTTCTGGTAATATGAGACAAAAATGTAATCTTTATCCATCATAAAAACATGCCAGTTTGCCCAGTTGCAGTCCTTTTCTTACTTAGAAGAGATTTTTCTATGCAATTTTGTGTCTTTCCTCTGCAGTTCCCTTTTTAGAAGCAATGACTCATAAACATAGCGTTGAGGTGAAGACCTATTATTTATTCCTTGAGGAAATTATAGAGTTTTCAGTGTTAATCTTCATTCAGTTCCCTATCTTAACACTTTGTTACCTTTTTTTGGTGCAATGATCAGTTGTTTCTGTTGAGCTTTCTGGCATTAAATCAATGGTCACAAAATTTTTTTATTTGATAGTATTCATTTTCAACTGTCATGCTAAAACTTTGCTTTATTTGGTAATTTTGAACATTAAGTTTTATTTGCCTTTATGTTGCCTATTCAGCTTGATTGTTTAGGATTTCTAAAGCTCTTGTGGCACTTTTTGGTTGTGAGTTGACAATTGTTTTATGTCACATCTATTTTTTATTTTTCTACTATTATTCCTAGGAAACTCAGCCAGAGTTATGGAGCAATTCATTGCTGTAGTAAAAATAAACTGGTTATTTTTTATTCTTCACTTTATATCCAGATTTTGACTCAATATGATAATTCTATACTGGGCCAAAATATGCCTTCCCCATTAAGGGTGAGTTTTGAGCAAGAGATCTAAAACATTCCTGTGCAAGAGAATAATTCTGTGAAAAGCACAGGATTCATAAAATTTAATTATCTTGGCTAGCCTCAAGTTTTTTCATGTGTTATAGAACTTCATTGTATATTTATTTGATGTGCCACAGCAAAATTTATTGCAGTATTTCTTATTTCCTAGCAAACAGCAAACCTGTAATCCTGTGCATGTTTTTTACAAGCATAGGGACATCTGGAACCAGAGTGAGGCATCTTGCTCACTAAGGACCTTTCACCATCCCATTGCTTTATTTCTGCTGCTCTGTCACTCCCTCCTTGCTTCAGCAGAAAGGAAGCTGCTAATAATAATATAAATGAAGAGTGAAATAAAAAAAAAATACCGAACATTGAGTGCAAATCCTTTGGCTCAATGTTGTCAATGCCTACTTCTAATCTTACTTCCCTATTTTTGTCTTTTTGCCACATATTGTTCAGACCTCATTAGTGCTATTTTGCTTCACTTTCAATAGATTTTATTTAACTCCATCAATACTCTAAATGAGATTGCTCTCTTCTGGAGTGGAAGAGTTGGGAGGGAATCCTCAGAAGTGGATTGTTGCAATTTAAAAATTGGGGTATTGCTCCCACAAATGTCAGTTGGGATACTTGGTAATCACACCCTCCTGACAGATGGCAACAAAGGTGGCTGATGAAAGGATCTGGCACAGAGGTTAGAGAGCAGAGAATTTGGCTTTTATACATGCTCCCTTTTTTGTCGTTGTCCTTTGGCATGTGCTTTTGTGCAGGTTTGTTCTTGGGCATTTGCAATCAGCACCTGGATGTGTCAGGGATTTCCAGGTTGCACAGGGTGTGCCACATCTGCAGGCACAGGTCAGTGGGTACGCTTTGGTTTGGTGGGATGTGTGCTATAGCCATGGTACAGGTCTGAGTGCCTTCCCAGGTTTGCTGGTGCTTTCAAGTCCATCTAGCTTGAAATCTCTGTTTATTCTGATTATATCTCTGACACAATTATGAAACTAATAGGAAGATGGCCAGTTACTGTTCTAAATGGCTGGATTACAGGAAATCCTTGAAACACCATACATTTTTAAAGACTCCTATTTTATTGAGCTGGTTGGCTTTTTTTTCACCAGCTTTTACAATGTGACAAGCAGCAGATAGTAGGATGGGAAAGTCCAGGGAATTTGGAATCACAAAGCTGCTGACTTGCAGTTACCTTTACCATCAGGAAGGGGCTTATCTCATTACTTTTCCCTTGAGATCTAACCCAGCCCACACACATACCAGAGTATTTAAATATGTACAGAAACTATTTTCAAACCCTTTTGAACCAAGTTTTCTTTCACCTCAGCTGGCTTCATTCCCGTGTCTTGGCTAATGGTGCCTATGTTGAACTTGTAATTCCTTTAATAATGTTTTTTTAAGGAAAACTACAAAATCTGCTGACTTAAGAAATTTTGTCAGTTTTATGAGTAAATTGTCTTAAATGTCAAATTATGTTGCAGATAAATCATTTTTAGTATCAGTTCAAGGCCTAAGTTCACATTGTATCCTGGAATGCAGCAGAATGCTGTACAGCACCTGCCTTGAAGACATCTGTAGACTGTCTTTGGAAAAAATATTAATATTCTCGTATTCTGAACTATAGACTGGGAGTGCTTTAAACAGAATCTGAAACTGTTAGTGAAAGAAAAACAGTGACCTAGAACTAGAAGTTGAGTAACTTCTTGACAGAATATATTCAGAAATTCTCTGAATTTCTCTGGAAAATGTCTGACTCTTACCTCTGTGTAATCTAAGATTCCTGAAAACACTAGTGATTTCACCAAGTAGATCCACTTATCTTGGCTTTTGAGCCAAAGCTGCTGCCTATAGATTGAGAGTTATGCAACTGACTGGTGAAATTAACTTGATTAATTCCTTCTTATGGAGAGTGGAGAGTAATAAATCTGTTTGGAAAAGAAGCATGTTCAGGGTTAAGCATGCAGGTAATTTATTGAAGGATGAGGTGCCGTCACGGATTAAGTACCATTTTAGCTGTGATCTTCTGTGTTGGAGGACTAAATGTTTTCTTTTCTCACACTGGATTCTCTTTGAAGTTTAGTAGATCTCTGTGATGTTTTGTGGAGAAGAAGGAATGTGTAACATCATATGGTGATGGGAGTATAATAGTTATATAATCAATCTTTCTACACTGATTACTATGTATTGCCAACATTTTCAACATTAAAGTTTGAATATTTGGGTTTGTTATCTGTTGTTTATCCAACACTCCATGGACACTGCAGAGGCATCTTGCTGGTACATTTAGAGAACTGGAAGGAAGGGCAGCTTTAAAAATAGTAGGATGGGAGCGCAGCTGGGCTGGATGGTGCCCAAGCATCTCAGAAGCTGTTTAGTGACTCACTGTCACACTCGGGTTCCGGAGCAGCCACTTTCTGGGACAGCCACACTGCTGACCCTGCGATGGATCAGAGCTGACTTGAGCTGCTTCAGAGCTATTGTAGCTCAAGAGCCACACGTTGGTCCCTCTGGCATAGATTGCTCAAGTTTGTTATGTCTTATGGTTGTTGGATATGGTGTATTATCCCACTGCCTTAGTGGGGATTACAGCATATCCCTGTGATAATCCCTGTGAAAGAACACAGATGAGAATGAAATAAAGATACTTCACAGTTTTCTGAAATCTCTTCCTGTGTTCCTTTGATTCTACAGCAAAACTTGGTTTCTGAAGTTCAATTCTTAGTAGGCATTGGACTTTCAATGATGAATGCTCATTAACATGATTTTGTGCAATTTGCAACAAACCCATTTTAAAAATCAGTATTTATTTTTTGTGCCTCTACTGTGTGTATGACCTTTACTACTTCTATTTTATAGCATCTTACACCTGTCTTCTTTCCCTATAATAGGAAAACCAACGTGGAAGCCTGAATCTTGTATTCCCTGTTCCTCCATATAGATCTTTGATTACATAATAGATTTTAGCATATGCAGAAGATACAAGCACTGTACAGTTTTCTGACTGTGAATGTCTTTTTGCCTCCTGCAATCACAATTGCCTCATGTGCACTTTTTTAGTTGATGCTGATTCTTACTGACCTTAATCCCTCTTCTGAAGAGAAATGCCTGTCGAACCTTGTAATACTGTCAAAAAGCATGAAATTCAGAGAATCATATTAGTGATGGAAAAGTCCTGTTAGGTCATCCAGTCCATCTCTTGCCAGCACAAGATTCTCCACAGGGATACTCTCTAATGCTCTGCCTACTTGAGAATGGCCTGTAGTTCTTCAGCTGGAAACCCTGAGACTGATCCATTGTACATATAATTATCCCATTGCAACATTTCTCCTCTGTTTTTGTTTAAACTTTGACCTGCAGAGCAGTCAGGTAATAACTGACTGTCGATTCAGAGCATCTCTGTGTGTGTGTGTGGCTGTAGTGTATCATATCCAAAAGGCATGAATGAATCCTGGCAAAATGACAAAATATTACCAATGTCTAAAGGGACACATGACTGAGCAGACCAGCATCCTATTTCTGCACTGTCAGGCAGTTCTTGCCAAGAAGCTGAGTATCCATGGCTGTGTGTTTTACTTTAGTACTATGGCAGCTGTCTTCTCAAGTATCTCAACATATTATATTGGTAAAATTCTGAGCTTAGCAGAATAATTTCTTTTTTTCAGGTTACCCATAGAGTAGGATGTAAAGTTGTACATCTCATGATTGGAAGTCATTTGTGATACTGGAAGATCTTAAGTAAACAATTATGGACTGACATTACTGAAAAGCTATCTAGCTCACAGAGGTCTCAGCTGAACTCTCTATCTACATCTCAGAGTCTGTTTATTTAAAATACAGTAGTTTCACGAATACAAGCCGCACCAATTTGACCAAAATTTTGGTGGAAACCCGGACGTGCGGCCAATATTCCGGGGCGGCTAATACATTAACAAAATTCTAAAAGCTGCCAACACGGAAGTGAGAGCCCGCGGCAGCCCCAAGCCAAGCTGGAGCCCGGCCGGCCCCGGCAGAGGTGGGAAAGCCGGGCAGAGGTGGGGCCAGCAGTGTGGGGGGCGGGCGGCTGAGCCTGAGCCAGCAGGGCGGGGCAGGGAGGGCGGCAGAGCCTGGGCCAGCAGGGTGGGGAAGCCCGGGAGAACTGGGGCTAGCAGTGCAGGGGAGCCCGACTGCATAGGGGAAGATAGCAGAAGCAGGAAGCCCGGCGGCGGGGAAAAGCCCCCTAGAAGCAGGGCTGGCAGTGCACGGGAGCCACATTGCATAGGAGAGGACAGTTGAAGCAGGAAGCCCGGCGAGCAGGGCTGCCCGGCGGCAGGGAAAAGCCCCCTAGAAGCAGGGCTGGCAGTGCACGGGAGCCCAGGGGAACCAGGGCTAGCAGTGTGGGGGAGCCCGGCGGTGCGGCGGCCAGCAGTGCCGGCCAGGGCGAGCCAACATGGCAGCGGCGGTGCAGACGGGAGCGGGGAGCCAGGGAGTCTGGCAGCGGCGGCGGCAGCAGCACCGCCCGCAGGGCAAGCAAACGCAGCAGTGGCAGTGCAGACGGGAGCAGGGAGCCTGGCGGCGGCGGCGGCAGCAACAGCGCCCGGCCGGCCCAGCCAAGCCGTAGCGCCGAGCCGGGCCATCCACCCCTATCGGCAACCATGAGCGGGCCGAGCCTGCCTGGCCCCGCCCCGAGCCAGTAAAGCCCGCTATGCCGCGATCCTGTTGCTAATTGGCCAATTTGTGAAAGCTGCGCACGGATTCTCGCTACGAACGAAAGTGCGGCTAATATTCGGGGTGCGGCTTATCTATTGACAAAGACATCAACATTGTCGAGGCACCGGGGGTGCGGCTTATAATCCGTGCGGCTTGTATTCGTGAAACTACTGTAAATAGAATAGACACCCTTTAGAAGCTGAGAGATTCCCAGGAGGAATACTGGTTCACTGGTCCTGAGGCATAAGGCTTCTCATCTGCCACCAACCATGATGAGCTGGGCCCGTGATTTGGAGCTTTTAATTTTGGAGGCTTTGAAGTGATTATTTGTAATGATCTTGAAGTAAAAAGCGATTCTCAAGAAACAGCCCATAACTCTGATGGAGGGTTTGGGGTTTGGAGTGTTCTCTGGGGCAGCAAGGAGCAGTCTGTGGGACCTCTCTGGCAGATCACTGAACTGTACACCAGCTGTTACGTGTTTAGTGAGTAACTTGTGTGCTGGAACTGTGTATCAGCCCATACACCCCAGTGTGTTGCAGGCTCTGGGCATGGTCAGTGCCTTGAATTACATGTGTGTAATTAGTCCTTAAAAGAGCTGTCTCTTCCAGTGCAGGAAAAAGCTCTAAAGGGACAGCTAAGGTATAATTTTCTTTTAGTGGTTTTATTTGACTGCTTAGTAGTATATAGGAAAACTAATGCTTTAAAAGCTTAAGATTCATGATAGAAGATATAATGTGCCTCCTTTTATTGTGTTTGGTCTCAAGGTGTACATTTTCCTGTTAAAAAAGATTGCAAAATCTTAATTTTTTTATTACGTATTCTAAAAGTGAAAATAAAAAGCTCATGAACTTGAAAGCTAGTTTAGTTGTGCTAAAGGAAAAAATAGCCTTAAAACATCTTTTTTCTTTCCAAACATCATCTAAGAACATCATGTCTACCTCCCGTGGCCTTATCACAGTAAACTTTTGATGAGAACTTCCTCTTATTAGGCCCTTCAGGACTGAATTGTTTGAGTTGCTGGAGACTGATCGGTGCAACTCCTAAACAGGTCATAGAAAAGTGATTAATATTGAAGGTTCATTTTGGACTCCCTGTAAGGAAATGCTGGAGCAGGGACAATTATTGAAAATTTTTTGTAGATTGATGGTAAAATATATATATGCATTTATATATGTATACATATATAAAATATATGTATATCTCGTGACTTGTGCTATGTGAAGTATCAGTTCTGTGCTTATATCATTATGACAGGCTGTACTTACAAAATCCTAACAAAACTGGTCTTTTGAAATTGAAATACAAAATTCTGTGTGGGCAAAAGTATCCTGACATGCAGAGTCAAAATAGGGATTCAGGCTATGAAAGAGCCTTTCAAATATGAGCTAATATCACAGCAAGTATGGAAATCTGTGTTGATACAGAAATCTGGATTTTCATGAAATATTTGCTTTATCTGTTTAATTTTCATCAGCAGAAGAAAAAGAGTAAATTAAAAACTGTGCTTCAGTTTGAGCAGTTGCCATTGTTAGAGAAAATTTACCTTTTTTCTTCCATCTAGGATTTGAATTTACTGCCCATGTGAAAAATGGTAAAAATGGAATAGGGTTTTGAAAACATGAGTCCTTAGTTTATTATGTGCTCTTAAAACTCTGAGAGCAAATTAGTTATTTGAAATTAAAATGTCAGGTAATTTATGAAGTTAATGAAAGGTAAAACTTTCAACATTCCTGAAATTTTAATCCTTCTGTAGTGCATGTGATTTCATGTGATCTCTCACCCTCTGAGAAACTGCTTCATTATCTTGCGTAACAGTTTGGCAGATCTCCATCTTTGCTCTGCTGAATAAAGGAATAGTGTTTCTACAGAAACAAGTTTGAGAATTTACAAGATGGAGAAGGAGCTCCAGGTTTAAAATCCAATCCTTAAATAAGCACTTGGTAGAAGCCAAGGTATTTTACTGTAGTAATTTTGCTAATGTTATATGTTATATACAATGTAATATTAGAGTAGGTTTTTTAGGAGCTGAATTTTACAAAATTTTTTCCAAAATTTTTAGAAGCTATTTGCATTTCTAAAATGACAAGCTATTTTCCTCTGTCTTTACAATCAACTCTTTTAATAATGATTTTTTTTTTGTAATTTTCGATTGGTAACATCGTTATGGTCTGTTTTCTAACTTTGCCAGTATAAGCAGGATCAGAAGCAGATACCTGATATAAGAATTTTATTCTGTTGAAGAGTTGACAGTTTCCTTTTTTTACTCAACGAAAGGTACTATTCATATTTTCATTACTTAACCTCTAGTTCTGCTCAGGTTCTCTGCCTGCAGGGCACAGGCAGGAGGTGGCACTGGGCTGTTGTCAGACTGAGGGGTCTGACCACACGTGTTGTGTGCAGAGGTCTGAAGCATCCCCTGCCACTGGAAATTTAGAAACACCCTGTGAAAAATCCCAAGGGGTCACAACAGACATGTCTGTTCAGTTGCTAATGGGATATGTAGATAGCACTCTATCCATTGCATACTGTATGTGTTTTTTCTTCTTCAGGGACAGATTTAGCCAAATACAGTCCAGAAGTGCAATTAATGTCCCATTCTTGATAATTGTAATTCTTAAATGCCAAATTTTGAAGCAAGTATGTCCGGTTTGTGCAGCAACTCAGAAGTTGTGCTGTGACTCCGTTACTGTTGGGTTCCAGTTTTAACCCAGTTTTAATCCAGTTTTAAAGCTACTCATTCTTCAGGTCTGAAAAAACCCCCAAGGCATTTGGCTAAAGATTTGTTCATGCGTGCGCGTGCGCGCACATGTATGGAAACTAGAAGTCACAAGGGCTGGCTCAAAATGCCAATTATAAAATATTTGTTTTACTAGTAAACAAATCTATAGCAATCAGTAAAGGAATCATTAGATTAGTAATTTGCATTCATGTAGTGCAATTGATTTAGTTTTTCTGAATGCAATTTAAATTGTTTCAGCAGCACTTATATAGTTTTAATTTGATTTAATGAATTAATGGATGAATCTAAGTCCTTGGAGTGTTATTTAAATTGATTTAGATATTTCTACACTAAATTGGGGATGAAGGTAATTTAATTAATTTAGAACACTACAGCAAAGTTATTCCCATTTACACAGAAATACCAACTACAGTTGTGTTTTGTCTTTGAAGTGGTGTGGTATCAATCAGAGACATTCCTACTTTGATTTGCTGTGTTCTGCTGTAGGAATTCTGGTTAAGGTGTGAGTGCTGTGCTGATGACAGTAACCATCCACTAAGGAGTCAATCCAGTGATCTGAAATATCTGTATTCATTATTGATCCAGTAAGTTTAGCCACCTGCGTAGGCTTTGTGCTATCTGTAAAGTAATCAACACATGAAACATTCAATTATTGCTGCATTAGCTGCTGAGTTGGAAATTTCATCTCTCTTTTGGGAACGGAAATTTAAATCTTAAGAGAAATTAGGGGCTTTATACTCCTAATTTAACACTTGGTTCCTTTGTTCTATTAGACTACCTCAGTAAGTGAGTAGTAGAAATAAAAGCCAGTGAACTACAGCACCAGAGGGCAGGAGGTTTGTCCCTCTCTCCTGGGAAATGGAGGAACAAGCCCCCTTAATGTGTCCGTGGGTATTTCCTTGCTCCAGCAGAGATGAGCTTGCTGATAGTACTGCTGATGAACTGGAAGTGTCCTTACGATACCAAGGAAGTTTCTGTTAAGTAACAGTATCTAAACTTGGCAACGTACAAGTGAAGTACTGGTACTAAGACTGGTCTTTTAAACCAAAATATCATGCCATTTGCTAAAAATAAGGTTTCTAGATATGACAGAATGAGCCCTGGTAGAAAAACATGCCATTGGTATCCACAAAGGCTGTAAACATTTTGTGATATATGCCAACTCCATTTAGATTTTCTTTTTAAAAAAAGAGGGGACAAGTGGATGCAGCAGACTGATGTAATATTTGGTTTACACTTCATGTAAAATCAGAGGTTTCATGATGGTTGTGTTTAAGGGAATATACTGCCCCCTTTAAGCAAAGGATTCTGACTACAGTCACATTTAAAAGATATACCAGATTTGTACTCTCAGAAGTTATATATGGTTCTTAACAGTGAAACTAAAATTGAGCTTATGCCTGTGTTACATGTTAGTACAACTAAAGAACCACCAAATGGAAATTTTAAAAATTTCCAGAATTTTGTCTATTTTATTTTGTATCTGAGTCCAAGTATATTTTTCCACAATATTTTTCCCAAGTAAATTCATTAGGTAACAAGGTGCAGATAGTTGTGAAATCCATCCATTCTAGATGAGTTTGGGATGAGATATTAAGTGTGTAAAACTAGTCAAGGAAATAAAGACATTCTGTTTATTTTCAACACTGAAATATACCCCATGGAAAAGATTCTTTTTTAGGTTCTGGGAACAGTTAGGCTAGTGCTTAGTGAGCTTTTCTACTTAAGTTTCTACTTTTGATCTACTTTTAATCATCCCACTTATTTATCGCCAATGCTCATGGAGTGAAAAATTAAAATTCTTGCCAAAAGGCAAGATGCCACCCTTAAAAGTAGCTTCTGTTGGATCTGTCAGTTGATAACTCAGTAATGCATGATTTTTTTTCTAGGTCATTTGAGCATATGAAGCAAAGATCTTGCTGATGATGTGACTGCTATCTTTTGTCCTATGTTATTTTATCAACTAAAGTATTTCATCCCTAGTTTTATTGAGGTTGAGTGAAATACTTGGGAAGTATAAGGCATGAGATGTGTATGTGGCATACTAAGGAAAAAGATTTTTCCAAAGCAAGAAGACAATCAAGGGCTAAGAAAATCTTTTTTGAAATTAGATGATACGGAGAAACAGATCCTGAAGTTAGAAAGGTAATAAAATAAGGCTTACAGCAATAACACTGAAATATTAAACAGACTGAAGTACAGAAAGACACACTTTTCAAAAAGCAACTCTGGTCATAACTGCATGGAGAAAAGAAAAGGACTAACTTAAAAGAAAACACAGAAGAAAAAAATTCTCTTTATTGTACATTTAACTTTAGGTGATCAATGCAAAGTATCTCTTGAAAAAATGCTTGCAGTAAGTACTTGCTTGCAGTAAGTCTTTATCCATTTGAAAGATAAAAAAATGACAGAAATCTCATTTAAAAACAATTACATTGAAGGATGTCTTTAAGTAGAACCATTATGCAAACTATGAAATAGCAGAGATTCCTGGCATTCTCATGCTGTTAGTTCTGCAGTTGGTCACTCCGAGCTTTGTTAAGAACCTGGGGAGCTGGGCAGGCCTGTGTTCCAAGCTGTGGTTTACTTACAAGGCTCTCCATGGAATGAAAGCTGCATGTCAAAAAATTTCTCCACCAGGAATGGCTCTTGGGACATTGAAATTGTTGTTACTGGTCTGCCAAAAAGAATCCTGGTAAGGAAAGGTAAAATGAAGCGAAAGTAGAAAAGTGATTTTTTTGCTTTCCTTTTATTATTCCTACAGGGAAAGGTGGAGTCACAGGGAATAATGGTGACTAACACATTTCCTTTAACACTTAGCAACAAGTTGATTCCACGAGCAGAATAAATATCCTGTGTTCCATTAATATCTTGTAGTTTGTATTTCAGGGTGATTTCAGAAGTGGAAATGCTTCGCTGAATTTTAAGTCACGGCATATCTCTTTGTATAAGAGAATAAATAACAGGAAATTCAATTACAAAAATTATTTTATATTCTTTAGATGTTGATGGTGATTTTTATGCAATTTGAAGTTTTAAAGCAAATTACAAAAGTGGTGTCTTGGCTTAATTTAATCACAATTATAATCTATAGACCTTTGTAGAAATAAATAAGGCTTATATTTGCAACATAAAGGACCTTTTCACTACTTTGTATAGCTGATACCTAAGACCAGTTTCCAGGATTGGCAGTTTCACCTAATGCTGCAGTTTTTGTATTTTCATTTTCATTGTAACTGTAGGTAGTTTAGTACTACCATGGCTACTGGCCTATGCTGAATTTCCCCTGGCTGTCAGTGAAATTGTGTGGGTATGGTAAATCCAGATATTTGACTCTTCAGTGTAAAAATCCATTTACAAGATACAAAAATGCAAAGGGACAAATTCAATTTCCATGACTGTTATAATTTGAGGGGTACTACAATAGAGTTGGTTCAGTATCTGTAAGAAAGATGTGGTGAGAGAGTCACAATTCCACAGGCAAGTGGGAAAAAACTTGTGTTAATAAGGGTTTAGCAAAATTCGTTACTGGTATCCCTCTTTTTTTATTCTTCTCATTATTTTAATCTCTCGAGTTGAAGCACTTTATTCATATTGCAGACACCTCCTCACTGTTTTATATTTACACAGACAACCAGAGGTTTTTAGGCATGTATTTGCTATTACCACAATGATGGTTTAGCATGAAACATTATTTTTTCCAATCTTATATGGAGAGCAGAATATACATTCCTGTTATATTAAAAATGGCAGTTTATATATGTTAGGTGAATCCCTTTAACAGTTTCTAAAATCGCATGTCTTTCTTTTAGTATGCTTACTTTTAAATATAAAATCTATGAGACAGAACTTCTGTACTCCTTATTTGATTTTTGGGAACCACTTTTTATATGGTTATTTCAGAGAAGACTTCTAAGTACTATGTCAGAACAGTCCTACCTACTCCACTAGTTTGAAAGAAAAATTAGCTAATATCTGCAGCATGCTCTCAAAGCATTGTCCTTATGATTTCTCTTTCAATTAATTGCCCCTCTTGTGGAATTATTCTTTGGTTTTAATTGAGGAAGAAATAAAAATATTCTGTTCCTCCAGTGGCTCAGTGGTAACATTTGCAGCCTTTCCCAGTTGTTTGCCACTAGAAGAAAAAGCTATGATGTAGATTGCAGAAAACTTTCTGGAAGTGACTTCATTACCTAGCAGTCATCTTTATCTTGAAAAAAAGATACCTGCAGAGGAGGAGTGTATCATCTCCTTCAGCCCTCCCTATGAGTAACTTAAGAAAAACTACACCAAAATTTGTGTTAGGTAGAGAAATTGAGAAGGCAAGCTCTCTTTGTACAAATCTGATTTCTTGTGTCCATAGCAAAGTCTTTCTTCAGAGACTGAAAATGAGCTGCATGTTAAGGAAAAACTGCTGAACCCGAGCGGTGCAGTGCCATGGAACAGCTTCCAGCTTTGTGGTGTTTGCTGTTATTTGCAGGGCTGGCATTGGGAGACCTCAGCTGGTGAGAGCCTCTGGTTGTGCTCAGAGCTGTAATTGTGTGGCTGCCCTGGAGAGTTTACCGAGTTAAATATAAAAGATAAACAAAGCAAAGGAAGGAAACATGTGAATAGTTGTTCACCAGGACAACAAGAGAGCCATCCAGGATGCTGCTGGACCTCTGGGCCAGGGGTCTGTACACTGAAGGAGAGTGCTTTGGGGAAAAAAACCAAAATAAACCAGACAAAAACAAAGTAGGAGCAGTAAACCTGTTTTGGAATTTTTTTTATTTCAAGAGAGTCATTACTCTGGCTTTACAAATCCACCCCCTAGATTTAATTCCTGATGATTTATGTCTGTTCTATGGAATATTTATTAATATGTAATTAAAAAGCACTGTGCAAAGTGGACTGTGTTTGGATTGCAACTTCCTGAAACGTTAGAAAAATCCTCCAGATGGCAGAATAACTGCTGCAGTGCACATACAGTAGATGGGGATATAGTTTTATCCGTCACTACAAAACAGTCCTGTTTCTGAATTGAGTAAAAGATTTTTGAAAGCAATTTTGACCAGAGCCTGTGGGAAATTACACAGTTTAAGTAATACTTGCTTCAGGGTGCTGACTGAGTACCCTTGTTCTATTCTTAAATAGCCAAAAGTCAGAATCAAACTTATTTATATGTGGAGTGGCGTAAAAGATCTCATTAACAGCACAAAGAAGGTGCACGTACGAGGACTGTGTCAGATGTTTCCAGGTCATGTTACACATTCCATTTACTACTCCCAGAACAGCAGTAGTGGTAGGAACTCTTCAAAATGAAACACAACATGAAGCAAATTCTATTTTGCACTTCCCTTTTACTTAGTGCACTGTAATTGCAAAGAAAAACTAAATTTTCCCTCCCTTTAGAAGTGTCCCTTGCTTAATGTCTCTCAATGAAGTTGTGTGAAAACTCAGATTTGATACAGAATTTGTCATGTATGCCATTGTATTATTAAATACATTTCACATTTCTTCTAATGCAATTTTGTTGCTGGGAGCAGCAGGAAAAAAGAGAATTCTGTAACTCTCCAGGTCCTTACACATTATCAGCATTTATGCTGCAGGTAAGTAATAGTCCATCTGCCACAGAATGAGAGTATCCATGTCATTTTAGCATTTTCACTTTGACTTCTTGCTTTCTGGAGAGGCAGCAGGTAAGATACATGAAGGCATCCCTCCCTCTAGCTTCTGGGCCCTGCATGATGAGAAATGATTTCTAAAGCAGCATATTGCTAAATAAAACATGAAATACTCCTGAAAGATGCTTGTCCAGAACTGTCCCTTTGTTTAAGTCCAGGCACTGCTCTGAGAGACGTTTTGACACATCTGGATGCACAGCATGTTTACTGAAGGCAAACAGACACAGCAGTGATGAGGGACAGCTGGGGCCTGCTGGCTCAGCACACTGGGGGCTGGCACCAAGATGCTGACACTGCGCCGTGACCGCAGCTCCCAGGTGATCACTCCACTGCCTGTGACATTAGAAATCAGCACAAAGTTGGCTGAGAAGTCATTCATGCAAACTCAGGGGATGAGAAAGCAAAAGAGAAACTGCAGCTGCCTCTGGAGAAGCAGCTCATTGGTAAATCTGCTCCTTTAAGGAAGTTTGGACCACCTGGTTCGATTCCTCAAACAAAGTAAGAGTAATTCAGGTTCAGGTTTATATTCTGTCAGTTGCTATGCCCAGGTGTCAAGGAATCTGAAAATACACTTTATAAATCCATCAGGCTTTTTACATGTTAGTTCTGATTCTTTCTATCGATTTTCATCTTTTTTTTTTTGTTTCCAGGGAGATGAACAAAAGGAAGGAAATGAACACATGAACTTTCATGTGATTTTTAGCCACTGTTTATCATCTCAGTATACTAACACCTTCAGTAGGTGTTTTTCATTGGTAAAAAGAAAAATTTGGAACACTTGAACAACTCAAGCCTTTTTTTTTTTTTTTGCTTCACCATGGATTTCATGGTTTGGCAAGTAAAACTTGAAATAATTTTTTTTTAGGTTAATATTACATTTAATTAGAGCACTAAAGTAGTTCTAGAGGTTTTTTATTTGGTCAGAATTCTAACTATAGAATTAGGTTCTGGAACCTCACATATGTAAATAGTTTGCAAACCAACAATAAATATGGTTGAAAAGCATTAATTCCTGCATTAATTTTAAAAGGGTATGAATAGTTGCTCAAAATATCAACAGAAATGTTTTTAAAGTGAGAAATCACATTTGATAGAAACTCTTTGCTGTTTTATAGCTAGACCAAAATAGGCAAAGGGTGTACAGATTGATGTTTGCCTTTTGCATTTTTTATGTGTAACTTACATACCCTATCTGCCAAAGGACTGCTTTAGCATTTCAAAATGAAAACTGTGAAGCTTGGTTCTCGTTGGAAAATAGTAAAGAGTTTGCCAAAGGAAGATTATTAATGTGGGCTGCAGGCTGCAGAGAGAGACACAGTGATAGGGGCAGGGGAGAAATTGCTATATCCACCCGTTTGACAAAATATTTAAAAGGCTTTAGCTAGATAAATCTACAGTATATTGTGTCTTAAAATTAAAATTACAACTAATTAAATAGTACATAGCCAAAGAAATTAAAAATTGGTGACAATGTGCTGTTTTTCTTGTGATTTGTTGGTAGAAATGACATTGAATGGTGATAGTGCTGTATTAATAATTATGTATCGCTGTGTAAATGAGATGATGTAACTGGTTTAACCTCCATGTCTCTCAATAGTTGGAAGTTATAGAGATACTTTGAAAAAATGCAGGAAGAACTTTTTAAATTATTTAGAAATTCATTTGCTTAGAAAATATTGTTGTAGATACAGACTCAGAGAGTTAATTCTTCTGCTTGGAATAATTTAATATTTATTTTAAGACAAATTTAAAATATAACAGGCAGACATTTCAGTTATTATTACATGGATTTTAACTTAGCTTTAGTCATCACCACCAGTACAGATAACTGAGAGGGCTGCAGGATTTTTGCAGAGAATAAAAGGCAGTTTAGAGCAGGAGGAGAATGAGTTAAATCAGCTGTGTTTAGATAAGTTGGATGTATTCAAGTTGGCAGTTTCTGGTGGAACTCATCCTAGACTACTTACAGAAGTAGCTGAAACAATTTCTGAAGCATTAGCAATTATCTCTGAAAACCCATGGAGGATGAGGGGAGAGGTCCTGGTGGTCTGGAGATGCACAAGATGCTGCATCTCTTTTTAGATGGGAGAAAAAGAAGAGCTGAGAAATCGTAGGCAAAAGAGTTTCACCAGCATCAGCAGGATATGAGACCAAAGTGTTGAACAACCATCTTGAGAATAGTACAGAGGTAAAAACATTCCATGTTCCTTTGTGGTACAAGTATCAGGGCAAGTTCCTTGCTTTTTTCTATAGTTAAATAGATTAGAGAAAGCCCAAATGCTGTCATATATCAGACTTCAGGGAGGCTTTGAACCAAACTCTGATTAGCAATCTAATGAGGTAAAAATAGAAGTCCACTGTGAAACTGTTCAAAACAACATGTTCAGCATTCAGCTACTAGTGGTTTGTTGCCAGAAAGGGGAGCTGGTTCAGATGGGGTTCAGCAAGTCCTTCCATCCCCCTGGGGACAGTTTTCATGCACAGTTTAAGGGAGCAGTGAGTATGCTTATAAAACATCTGGATGATGATAACCTGAAAATGCTTGAGTCCTTTCCTTGAGAGACAGATTGGAATTCAGAATTCATTGAAGAAATAACCTGAGATCAATTACATATAATTCTGCAAATGCAAAAGCAGACAAAGAATAAATCAGATGCAAAGCATTAAATGAAGAATAACTGCTTGGCAGCAATAATGCAAAGAATGAATGGGGAATTGTGAAGGACTGCAAGCTGAGTCTGCCAACACAGTGATGCTGTTTCAAAAAAAAAGCAAACATTGTTCTCTGATATATTCATAGGCTTGCCAATATCATATGTATTAATGTGACCTCCTCTGAGGCCAGGGATAAGGCACTTGCTTTTTGACTCTGCCCTTAGTAGGAAAACACTGAAAACTTAATGTACAGCAAAGCCAGAATGTTTACAGGAAATAGCCAGATGGGTTTTGCTAAACCTAGAAAAGGGAAGAAAAGAAACATCAGCTTTCAAATAGGTGAAAAGCTGCTGAAACATAACGAGCACCCATTGTTCCCCAGGACCACTGGCTGTAGGGTCAGAGATATAAAGTGCTTTGTTTGCAGCAAAAGTGACTGACACAGGCCACTGCAAAATGCAACATTTTCTCTTCAATCCCCCAACACATTTCAGCAAAGTCATGAACTGCCGTTTGTGCTGAGGTACACATGCATGTATTGTGTTTTGGAGATTTTTGAAAACAAGTCTGAAAAACACCTATGGGAGGTTTAGTTGTATTTATCTGGGCACCCTGGGAGAAAATGGAGTAAGTCATACAGAACATTTTAATGAAATAAAGGCTGGATTTTACTCTAGAGCCTTACCTGATTCTTACCAGGTCAGGTACAGTCTTGCCAGGTCATTTGTTGTCATCTAGTGAGGGATGTGAGTCGCCAGCAAAGATGGTGGTGAGCAGTGCAGCACCACAGAAAAATTCCTGTGACTCACAACTTGCTCCTAGTGGCTCCTTGGGAAAAAGGAATGGACTTTGGCTTGGGTGAATTTGTCCTTCAGGCTGTCAATCGAGTCCGATGGCCTAGATGTCCCTTGATGTCTCTTACAGCCTCTAATTCTATGATTCTCTGGTTATTTAAACATCATTTTCTGTGGTCATTCTTGGAGGCTAAAACAGCAAGTTCTATTTAGGCTTCATGGTTCATTTACTAAAAAACCCGTTCTGGTCTGTTGATTTACTGTGGGTGATAAAAGTGTAGCTAGTCAGTACTTGATAGGGAAAAAGAATATTTTTTTCAGCATTCAGGTTAAAAGAATTCTTTGTTTCTGTGTATTTTCCTAAAACAGAGACTTGGAGAAGTTTAGAATACTAACAAAATTATGTCTAAATATTGCTATAGTTGATGAGATAAAAGTATGTCAAATATGAATGTGTATGTTAAGGTAATTAAATCTCTCGCATGTACCTTTTTGATATTATTGAAAAAACCCAAATGTTGTATCTTAAGGCAAACTGTTACTGTAGCAAATAACTTATAATGGTTGACTTACATTAATGTCTAAAATTAGTGTTTTGCTAAAAATACCTAACAGGCTGTTCCATACACAAAGTTATCACTCAGGATCTGGACTCTGCAATCCATGTGAGTACCCAGTTTCTCTCATGCTGCTTTGGCACTAGAAGGACCAGCTACTCAGCTGGTGTGTCCTGGTGAGGGTCTCTCTGCACCAAAACACTTCAGTGATTTTGACTACTTGAGCATCTTTACTGAGACCTGCTGTAGACACCCTGAGTTCTGCAGTAAGCTGTTAGTAACAGCGAACCACATTCTGCTTCCTCAGGACCAATCTGCCTGGGTTAGCTGCATTCCTGCGTGTTCAGAGTCCAGGCAGATGTACAGATAAGATGTGTAGGGCAAGCTTGTATTTGATTGTCATTATTTCAATTATACTGGACTGAAATAAGTGAGTTTAACTCCCTCATGTGAATGATGTAACATGAATTCTTTGTCTATTACATTACAAAATATTCCTTGTAGCAGCTTGCAGGCTGTTAAAGTTTTCCCTTACAAGTAACATTAAATCGTTTTTATCACTTACTGTTTTAATTTGACAGTAAGCAAGATTATAGAGTGATTGTCTTCAGACTTCCAGCCTAGAATATTTTGAATAGAGGGAGAACATGATTAGAAGTCACAATCTGAGAAGCTGGGTGATGCTCTCAGAGGATGACTGCCTTAGAGTACATGGAAAAAGTGCATCTCTCTAGGATAGTGTGCTTCCCAGATATGGACTACATTAAGTAAAAGGAATTTTAGTTTAGTGTAGGCAGAGCAATTAAGATTCCCCTAGGGGGAGGTACATAATTATTTTGGAAAATAAGAAGCAAGAAATTTCTTATACCTCAGCTGATTTTCTGAGTGGTGAGAGAATTTTCCAGCTTTTAATATGTATTCTTTGAAACTGGGTATTTCTGGTTCCTATCTTGAGTATTCTAAGAGGCCAGAAATCCTACAGAAACTGAGAAGGTGTTTTACAAGATAGTATTAAAAGCATGGATAATAGTAGCAAAGAAGCTGCGTAATTGGTAGAATTTAAAAACAGAAACAGCTTTATGCATGTTGGGGTGCAGGCGAGCTCCTTGCCTTTCACTGACGTCAAGATTTGGTTCAAAGCTGAGTTCCAGCAAAGGAATTTTTTTTTTTAGTGAATTGTTGAAGTGTTTGTTTTGTTATTGATGAAAAAAAGATCAAGATAAGCAAAAGCCTTCCTGGAGAAAGGTGGAATATAAAAATATAGAGGTTCACAGGACTTCCTCTCTCAAATGACGTAGTTGAAGTGCTGCTGTAGAAGATAGTTATCTGATATGTAGTTGTTCCTGGAATATGACATAATTTCTCAGTTTAAATAGTAATGGTGAAATGTGCCCAAGGATACAGAGGCTTGGAAACTGCAGTACAGGGAGTCCCCAAGCTGACATTGCTTCTCTTGCTCCGGCCATTGGGAGGTTTTGAGGGCATGCCAGATGTCAGCCTGTTGGTGAGGGCAGTTCCTTGAAGCCCCTCCTGGTAGGACATTGCTTGTCACCTGCTGCGCTGGGGAAGAGCCAGGCAGGATCCGTAGTGTGCCTGTCTGTGAGTCTGTGTGTCTGTCAGTGCCTACCATGGCCACACTTCCTGTCCATGTGTCTGTCAGTGCCTGCCATGGCCACATTTCTTGTCCGTGTGTCTGTCAGTGCCTGCCATGGCCACACTTCCTGTCTGTTTGTCTGTCCGTGCCCTGCTGTGGCAACGCTCCCTGTTTGTCCATGGCCATGCTTCCTGTCTGTGTGTCTGTCTGTCCCCTGCCATGGCCATGCTTCCTGTCCGTGTGTCTGTCCGTCCCCTGCCATGGCCATGCTTCCTGTCCGTGTGTCCTGCCATGCTGCCCCCACCTCCATACGTGAGCTGTGCTGTGACACCCTGTGGCCCTTTTAAATACAGGCTCTGTGTGTGTTTCTGTGCTGACAAACAGGGCGAATCTCTGCAAACTCCTGAGCCCATCCTATGCAGCTGACTCAAGTAAAGCAGAACCACATTTTGGATCGCTCCACAGAGCAGATTAGTGATCTGTGTTACCGTGTGTGGCCACAAATGGAGCTGCCTCAGCAGCTGAGGAAGCAACTATTTCCTGTGCTGGAGTCTCCTGATCCTCATACTTGTGTAATACTGTGCCAGTGAATGCAGCAGGACTTCTGAACTGTAAGTGAACACAAAGGTCCTAGAGGAGACAAAGTACTTATATTCATGATTCCTACGTCATTTGCAGGGGCAGAAAGAGGTTGGCAGTAATAAGACAAACTTCAAAAGAGACTGAAAATGTATGTGTCATTAATAAAATCTGTGTAGCTGCTTCTGTTGATTGCACTGAGAAATCATAGAGATAACTAGTGTAAGTAGCCAGATATTCTTGTAGTGAAGATTCATTTCACCTGGGCAGCTGTTTCTGATTACTGTTGCATGTGCTGCTTTCCGTTATGCCTTTGTACTTGTGACACTGCAGCTCAGCCCATCTTTGCCTATGTTAGCAGCAAACTTGGATTTCATCCTCTTACAAAAAATCAATTAAACCAGCTCCTGTTCTCTGCAGTGGTTGTGTAACTTGAGATATGCATTATCTGCTAGACAAGAATGGCTGTGAGGGGGTTCAGTGTGCTTCAGTGAGTCCCAGGAACTCAAAGGAAGGCTCCAGTGGCCAAGCTGGGAAAGAATATGAGTAACTAGAAATGAGGAAGGTTATATCCTATAGAAGAAATTTCAAAGATGACACAGCCCAATGTCTGGAATGCTAAAGTAGGAAAAAAAATCAATTAGGCACCTTTCTAGTGACCACAAACAAGCCCACAGCTGTCAGAAGCACACTGCATACTCACCCACTGCTTCCCCATGGTGACAGATGTCCTACTTTTGCAATTCAACACTCTGGTCATGCTAACTTATGAATTATACAAGGAAAAAACACAAAAATCAGTTCACCCATCACTGAAAAGAAGCTACCTCTAGGCTGCAACATTGTCACTGTTTAATGGGGAGGGACAACTATATAGAGCACTTATGACTTAATGAAAATATTAAGTGATAAGATAGTGATTACGATAGTGATTCATTTTTAAAAATGACCTGGTAATACATCGCATGTGTGGACACCCAGACAGCTATAGATTGCTTTTTCATGGCCATGCATTTCCAAGATACTTTTTCCTTTATCTGATTGAAAGCAGAACCTTACTACCCTATCCAGTGTTGACCAGAGGGAAACCGACTAGCTAACTGGATCATAACCATGAACATTTCTGGTAACACCTGCACCTTCTCCCTGCTGACATTTTATACAAATAGACTGTGAAGCTAATCCTAAGTAATTTTAAAGAAACTTTTTTCCAACAACTCTCATAGCAAAAATATATTTGCTTTGAGTTATGAAAATTTAAAATGTTTTGGGCATAGGAGATCAAACTCTATGCATACTTAGTAGCGCTTTTTTGCATTATTTATGTCTTCAACTGCAAACAATAGCAGCAGTATTTATACTTGGGAAATAAATTGTGCAGTTCAACATGGCCTGAGCTAGTTGTCTGTAAGATAAACTTTCCCCGCTCTGAAAGATGTAAAAATACCACAACAAAAGATGTTCTGAGAAAATATTTGGATGGAGAAAAGTACATAGGAGTGGCAGACCAACCCTGGAAAATAGTGCAGTGCTATTTTCTAGTGATACACAAAAAAAATTGGCAAACTTTCAGGTATTGGGGCTTGAACTTGGGTGGGAATGATATTTTAATGTAACTGCCTTTTCCCAGTTACATAAAAAGTAGCAAAAGCTCAAAAGTTATGAAAGAAACACATGGATCTAACCCTCCCAGTCCACTGTACACAGTGAAAAGCATTAGACCTCCTTTTCTCGTTTTCATTTAGGATAACAAATATCAGTTCGTATGTTTGGAGGTAGTTAATGCATCTGTCATTTTTCTGAGTCATGCACAAACATTTTTATTAAGTATCCCAGTACAGACAAAGCAGAAAATCTAGGTGGGCTTCTCTCATGTTCTTCTCTTTTCTTCTCCCTTTCCTTCTTTTTGTGGCATAGTGCCACATTTACATCACCACAGACACGTGGCATTTTGGATGATAAAAATCCGATGGCTGTGACGGCTTTGCCATAGGCGAATATTTTTGGAAATGCTCAATTGCTGCACTTGCTTTTCATTTTCTGTGTAAGTACTGTGAAGTTACTGATCTGCCCTTTCCTCCATATTCTCCTGAGGTTAAATGCCATACATGGTTTCCTGCAATCCTAGTAGTAATTTCTTTGCACAGGGCCTGGTGGGAGAAGAAGCAGTTTGCAGATGACATTTACAGAATGAGATGATGGCATATGTTTAGGACTAAATGGAGTTGTCAGACACTAATTGATTCACATGTCAACCTCTTGCTCTTCATGTAGGGTGGATAAGGGAGCATTACAGCTTGCAACTTGGACAAGGGTTGTTTCCAGTGTTTGGATATTGTTGTTAATTATCTCTCTGCGTTCTATGAACTGCAGTAGACTAAGAGACCAGAAAATACTTGTTTTTAGAGGTATCAGTTTTGATATGCATTTGCACATCATAGAATTATAAAATGGTTTGGGTTGAAAGGGACCTTAAAGATCGTTCTAGTGCCAACTCCCCTGCTGTGAGCAGGGGCACCTTTCACTAGACCAGCTTGTTCAATGTCCCAGCCAGCCTGGCCATGAACACCTCAGGGGTGGGGCATCCACAGCTTCTCTGGGCAAATTATGCTGGTGCCCAACCACCCTCTCAGTAAAGAATTTATTCTCAATATATAATCCAAACCAACTTTTTTCCAGTTTGAAGCCATTTCCCCTTGTCCTGTCACTCCATGCTCTTGTAGAAAGTCTTTCTCCTGCTTTCTTGTCAGCTCCCTGCAGGTACTGGAAGACTGCAATTAGGTCACCCTGAAACCTTCTCTTTTCCAGGCTGAGCAATCCTGATTCTCCCTGCTTTTTCTCATGGGAGAGGTGCTCCATCCCTGTGATCATCTTGGTGGCCTCCTCTGGGCTCTCACTCTACTGGTCCCTGTCCTTCCTGTGCCGGAGGCCCCAGGGCTGGATGCAGCACTGCAGGTGGGGTCTCACCAGAGCAGAGAGGCAGAATCCCCTCCGTCCTCTGCTTTGGATGCAGCCCAGGACTTTTGGGGTTCAAGGCACATGGCTGGGTCATGTTCAGTCTCTCACTCACCAGGACTCCCAAGTCCGCCTCGTCCGGGCTGCCCTTGGTCTGTTCACCTCAGCCTGTGCTGATACTGGGGGTTACCTGGACACGGGTGCAGCACCAGCACTTGGTGTTGTTAAACCGCATGACATTCCCAGAGTCCCACTTCAGCTTGTCCAGGTCCCTTTGGATAGCCCCATCCCTCACATTTGTCAACTGCACCTGTCAGCTTGGTGTCATCTGCAAACTTGCTGAGGGTACACTCAATCCCTTTGTCTATGTCATCAATGAGGATATTGAATAAAACTGGTCCAAATACAGACCCCTGAGGGACCCTGTTTGTCACTGCTCCCCACTGGGACTCTGGGCCACTGACCACTAAGATGAATAGTGTTGGAAATCTTGGTTATTGCTTCTGTCAAAGTAAACTTGTCTATATAATGCAGTGGAACTCTAAGTGCTGTCATTGCAAACTGTCTTTTTGAATTTCCCATGAAGGTTTGATTAGGACAGCCAGAATTGAGATTCCTTTCTGGATAGATGCTGTGCTTGAATAACTTTGGAGGAGAAAAAAAAGCCCTGTCTTGAAATGTTCTAGAAGTATGAACAGGAAATGCCTACTTTTCACTCTAATTCCTTCAATGAGCTTAATGTAAAGATAACATGCCATTTCTGTTAGGTTAATGGTGCAGGCAACTTTCACTGGAGCTGGGCTGATTTTGGAATTCCCTTTCATCCCCCTTCTCCCAGGCCATGCGGTGTTTTCCAAAGCAGAACGGACTCAGACTGCTGACAAATGCAGAGCTGTGTGTATGCATGTGAAAGCAGGAATGTTTACTTTCCAAGTAATTGAAATGCATGAGAGAATAAATATGCATTTTCTTAGTATTTAGTTGCATCTGCCATAGCAAATTGATACTTAGTACCTAAATAACAAACCTGTTTTAGGAAAATGAGAAGCATAACATCTTGAACTCCTCTCTTTGTTCAAAACCTTACTGATGCTCCCTCAAAGCTTCCTCCAGAGTGCTCCCAACTTCTTTGATTATTCCTGCAGTGCCTCACCGTAACTGAGAAGTGCCCAAGAAGCTGTTCAAGCCACCTTCAGAAAGGTTTTGAATCCAGCCCCTTGTATATATTACAGACAGCAAATTAAAAGAAAAAATAGATTCAAGTTTTCCAGTTTATTAACAGCTACATGTTTACAAAATGCTTTCTTAGTGCTTTGGCATGTATGGCATGAAGAAAGTCGAGTCATTGCGCTTTTTCTTTCCTGAGCATTTCTTTATGCAGATTTCTCCTCCTATAGGATTACAAGCTGGCACAATAATGCCTGGCAGGAATTGATAAAGAATTGCAACATGAATCCCTGCAGGGCACATTGGGGCAAGTTTGTTATAGGAACAGTCTTCCTCTGTTTACATGAACAAAAGCAGGGTTTGACAGTTTCTCTGATCAGCAGCTTTGGGAGTGTGTGAACTCACTGTTGGTCTGCGTGGCTTTTTCTACAGCTTTCTCTACAGCAGCAACAATCTCTCTTTTCAAAGTGGCCTCTTTCAGGGTGTTGTCAGCCTGGGTTGGGCCAGGTAATGCTGGAGTCCCCTTCTAACCTGGTATTCTGTAATTCTCCCTGCTCTGCAGTGCTTTCCAATGCAGAGTTTATAGAGAAGGTATGAGAGGGTGTCGCTGATCAAAATTAAACTTAGCTTGCCTTGTACATTGATTTATAAATGAGAGCAACTAAAGAATGTGAATATTTTGGGGAAACCATGTGGTTGTAGCCTAGTTTTCCTCTAAGATTTAATTCCACAATATTGGCTAACAATCCATTTAAAATGAAGTTGTGCTCTGAGTGAAAGCAGGTTATATCCACGTTAGAGCTGATACAGATACAATTCCATTGGGAACTTGTGTTAGGGCTACATTGTAGCCACACTGTTACCATTAGACTTGAGTAGGGGAAGTGATCTGTTCCAATCTTAATAGCATCTCAAAACTCAGACTGATGAATCTGAACGTGCTATTTCATGTTGAAAGAATGCATTTTTTTACTAGAGATTTAATATAGGTTTCAGCAGAGACACAGTATAGCACTTCTCTTTAAAAGTGGTGTTGCACTTGTTCTGGTCATGGTATTCATGGGAGCTGCCAACAAGAGGAGTCATTCATTCATTCATTAATTCATTCACTGATTCACTTTTAGATGGTGTTTTCCTTCTGCTGTTCTGTAGCAGTGCTCCCTGACTTCAAAAACATCTGACATTGCATATTTCCTGTTAGTGATTTGGTAGTTGTGCTGTACTACTGGACCTAAAGAAATATAATAGCAGGTTTAGGTGATTTTTCTTCCCTTTTCCTTTTTCCTTTTCTGTTCTTTTTTATTTCTTGCTTCTTGGTATAGGGTGTGATCATACAGAAAATTATCCTCTCAGAGAAAAAACATGGAGAATTCCATCACAACAAAAAATTGTAAGGCTGTTGTAGCTATCCTTGATTGTTATGCTAAAAATAACAATTTTTCTAACCATACACTAGGAGAATTTGCATCAAAATAAACAAGAGTGCCACAGCATTTTCCATGGTAGTGTGGTTAAACTTTAAGTCCAAATTAAAAAGCCCTTTAATCTATCATTCGGCGTCTTGTTATTTGCTTTTCCTGCTACACCCACTTCCGACACTTGGAATTATGATTAAACAAAGAAGTAGCAGAATCAGTTGCAGCCAGAGATTCTTGTGTGCCCCTTCTTTTGCCTTGACTTCCTCTAATTTGTTGCTGACGCGCTCTGTGAGAACAATTGTTATGGAAGTGGCTTCAGGTTACTACTTCTTAAAAAAATTACTACTGCTTCTAAAACTCTTGGTTGCAAGAGCATTATATGTGAAGTAAGTCCAGTTTCTGTTTTGCAAGTGCTGAAGTTTTGAACAGCTTGACTGTGCTGAGAAGGAGAAGAAGGAACAGAGGCAATTGCCAGTTTAATTTACAATATTCAGTTCAAAAGCTTCATCTCTCAAAGATGGGTTACCAGTGGGTCCGAGTCAATGTTTATACTCCTGCTTTTCATGTGTTTTTGCACTCATCTATAACACATAGAGCATCTTTCATAAAAAAGCTATAAATTCAGCTCTACAACTTACTCTTTCCCTAGTACCCATTGTAAAGCGAGTTTGACCAGGTAGTACAGTCATAGGTGACATTGTAATTTCCAGGTGACTTCCACAGGGCTGTGAAGTGCATGTTGGATGCCTTTTCCATCCATCTGCTCTGGTCTCAGTCCACTCCCTGGGCTGCAGAATTGCAGAGAGACCAAGGAGATGACAGAGCACTGTTCATTCAGCCAGTGTTGTCCTGCCTCGGGACTTACAGGCACAATCCAACCCAAAGGGGTTTTCAGACTCAGAAGCAATTTCTTACAAAGGACAGGAGATTGCAAATGTCAGGAGAGCCTCTCAAAATATAGACATACACTTTGTAAAATTATGAAAGAGCAGTGCCTAGACAAAATTTCCATTAACTAATACAAATTAATATCTTACGAAAGTTCACTTTGTTGTGTGAAAAATCACCTTGATCTTTGGTGGAAAGCTCTTTAAATATAGTATCACAGCATTGTCACTGAGGTAACCTCTGAGGACTAAATGGCCAAAAGGCTGAAAACAGGAACCTAATTCCTGGTGGTTGTGAGACTGACATGCATTTGCTACATTATCAGGTGGCAAGCACTTGGGTATGGAATTCACCTTTTTGTGTACAGAAACAGACAGATTTTCAAATGCTGGTTTAAGAAGCTGTTTTGAAAGTGAGATTGAAAAGCAAAGAGGAAATCATACCCCTTTATGAATTGTGTGCTTTGACAGTTTCATATCTCTAAAGCCTTTCTTCTTTTCTGCTGAGCTAATTGGGATTTCATATAACCTAGTGTCATCATTTAACTTATAGGATATTCATTGCCTTTAGACAATTATGCTACTGAAGCATGTTCTAATCAGCTGGTATTAGTCCTATTGTGTTGAGTATTAGCAGTAGAATGTGTGTGGGGTTTTGGGCGTGTGAAAAGGAGTCAGACTTTAAATGCCAAACCAGACCAAGAGCTATTCTTCTGGTACACACAACCAGGGATTTATCAACACTGCTGTTTTTTCAGATTGTGCATATGACTCTGTTATACTTAACTACAAATAGAAAAGACACGCAAGCACTGGTGTAACTTTAGTATGTTTTCAACTCAGATAAAAATTATCTGGAATTTGCTTAGGGACTTGAAATTCCTCATTATATGTGCAAAGAAAATGAGTGGTTTCATAACTCAAATTATAGAATTTAGTTAAAAATCAAGTTTTAAGGTGTTTATTCAATTATAAACCATTTAATTTCTGACAAGTCCATGAACAATACTGTGGGGACATAGTTTTTAAAAAGTTCTAACAATATTCTTTAATTCATGACTTTTAAAATTTGGTAATATAAACCTCATTTAGCATTGCTTATATGCAGATAAAAGTGTTATGAATGCAGGTTACTGTGAACCTGGTTAAAGATGCATTAGATAGATCTTTATATTACTTTCAATACCTATCCATTTGAGCTGAAATATTTCATTAATTTTGTTGCCTAAAATTTATATTTTGGAAAGGATAAACAGGACTTTGAGGATTTCTTGATTATTTGGTTTGAGAGATTATGCATTCTCTTATTTGAACAACACTTAAATCATAAACTGAAATATCATCTGTAAAGAATCATTTCCAAATGAGAGTCATAACAAATTGGCTTTGACCTGCCTGATCTGTGAGCATGTGGAATTTGACTTCCGAGTGCTTGCAGCAGAGTTGTTTTCTTTATTTTGCTGAGCTCATTACTGTGCACCTAGGAAAGGATGTCCTTTATGTGCACCTACCCTAATTAACTTTGCAGTGAGCTGGCTGGCCAGCCAAGGTCAAGGTTAAGATGGGGAGCTTTTACAACTGTGCAAGATCATTCATCCAGACTTCAGAGCAAGCAGAATAGAGAATCTTTTCCTGCAGCTTGGCTGTAATTGCAACACTTGCTGTTAAATTAATTTCTTTACAGCATTTATACAGTAAACTATTTCAGTGAAATCCCCAGTAATACAGCAGAATTGAAGGAAAGACTGTACTTTAATTCTAAATACCTGCAAGAAGCAGTAGAATTTTGATGATGCCGTTCTTCAGACGGGTGTCTAAATTAGATCACTGTGCAGGATTCCACAGATATGTAATGATACCGTGGTTGCTCCTCAGGATCCTACAGCTTAGGGAAAAGATGAGAGGCAAGTGATGGTACAGAAAGGGCAGCACAGGGAAACAAGGACACAGAGTTGGGCAGTGTGAGAGGAAGGCTCTCAACACACCTTCTGTCTAATGCCTGCCAAGTTTATGTAGACAGAGAAGTTAAGAAGAGTTTCATTGAAGGGTTATCTTTTCAAGAATGAAGGAGGCACAGAAATGCTGATGTGAAAACATAATGAGCCTTAATAGAGCCTTGCATTTTAGCCAAATCAAGGAGGAGAGCTGCTGTTTCAGTTTTTAAAAAGATCTGATGATAGAGAAATTGAGGAAGCTTTCATGAAAGTGAAGGATATGGAAAGAAAGGCAAATATTTTACCATTCCTTCACTGAGAGCAAATTGCATTTTGTTTATACACTGCCATGACACTATCTAGTTGTCAGTCACATATATTTGCTATACATATATGTTTAAATAATAGGGAATAAAAAGTATGCTTTCTATTTTTTGAAAAATGCTTTATAATACTTTTAATTGAAAAGAAAAACCCATGAATAACAACAACAAACAAACAAGCAAAAACAAACAAACAAACAAAAAAATGGGTTCAGAGTTCAGTTAAACCTGACATTTATAAAGCACTCTTGCTTTACAAAGACTGCTTTGAGGAGTTTATAATAGCAGAGCTGCTCAGATCATAGTGTAGATTAAAGAGGTTATTCCACTGGGAGTCTTAAATTTAAACTAGTCATCTCTGGTTTGGCTTTTGAAATATGACAAGAGAATCAATGATTCCTGCTGTTAAGAGTCTGAGGACGCCTTTGGCTTACTGACAGTCTAGATATTAATAATTTTAAAGTCTCTTCATACCAAGGGACTATTAAGATGAAACAGTAGCTTTAAATTAAGCACCATAATTCCCTCAATTTATCCTGAAGGAGAGAAGTAATTAGGCTTGTTTATCTGAGAGAAATGAAAGATCAAATTAGAGGGAATGCCCCTAAACTGACCCTGTGATTAAGTTGAGTTTACCAGAGACTTCATTTTTTTCAGTGTTTTAGTTCCCATTCTTTTAATCATGTTCCCTCTTGGTGTTAAAACTGAAAAATGCCAAACCATGGACTGGAGTTGTGTATTCTCCTGTTAGCAAAGTCAATGATCCCATGCTTCAGAAATCATTCATCCTCCTTTGCTTCTCTAAAGTTAGATACAATATTGTAGCGAAGATTTTGAGCTGGGTCATGCAGAATGAAGGCAGCAGTCTTTTTTTTGTTAGTAGGGTGATACTCCTCTGAGTCTTCAGTTTCATCACTGTCTTGGTTTAGGACAAATTTGGGAGGACACTTCTGAATGGGATCCCTCTGGGAAACAGATTCAAGCAGCCCCTCCCCCAGCTGGTTCGGGAAAAGATTTCCTTCGAGTGAAGTGGAAAAAACCTGTTTATTTAACAGGCAAAGCACTCCCCAGCACAAAAATGAACAATACTAAACAAAAAAACCTCTTGTCCCTTTTGTGGGTTGCAGTTCAGCTCACTCAGTCTGTTATCAGTGTCTCTGGTGCTGGGAAATGCCATGGCCCAGGTGTGAGCCACAGGTGGGAGCTCCCGGTGCTCTTCTGGGTTTTCAGTTCAGAGCAGGTTCAAACAATTCCAAGGAAAAGGTAAAGAAACACAGTCCAGGGAACTTCTCTGCCTCAGCTAGCCAAAAACTAACTAAGAGCAAAGGAGAGCTCTCTCCTGCTGTCCACTGCAGACAACACTGCCTGTGAGAAGTGTGCAGGGGAGCAAGTGCAGTCTCTGGTAAAAACTCTGTGCCTCTTCTCTCCCCATTCACTCTTGGAACCAGTCTTAAAGCTGCAGAATTTAATATCCACCACAAACAGAACAGATGCTTGGGGATACAAGCATCATAAAGTCACCCCAGGACAACCACATCTTGTTCTTTCCCTGCTTACTCCAGGTGCGAGTAACACTTTGCTTTAATGGCCAGATCCATGAAGCTGCTGAACCCAAGGATTTTTAAGACTGTAATGAATTAATTCCCAAATAGTAGGTTGTCAATAGAGTTGTCTTTTTAGAACATTGCTACCTTGCACCTTGCCACAGGGGCATTGAATTGGAGAATTTTGAATGCATCATGTGTAAGCCTTGCTAGCACTTTAGGATCTCCATTAGTTCACAGCAGTATCATTTAGGGGCAATTCTGCTGCAGTTAGTGCTAAAGATCGCCAATAAGAAGGGAAGCAGGAGAAATTATAAAACATTGAAAGTCATTATTACTGGAAAAAAAAAGCTTGTAAAATTATTTTCTTAAAAGAGAAGGTTTCTATTTCTGTACTGGCTGTTTTTATACCCGTTATTAAGTTTACTAAGTAACTAATTTCATTGATCTTTAAGAGTAAAATTCACAGAGCCATTTAAAGAAACTGCTATGATAGCTTTTCCACATTTCCCTGATGAATACTTCGCATTTTCATTAGATTTCTTCTGCTTCTATTTCTAGTTAGGGCATGCAACTCCTTCCATATTTAAAGATCATTCAGTAGCATAGCTTCAAGCCAAGCAGTGGCCCTGTTTAAGAGTAAATAGCTTTGTTGAAAGCTAACTCTGTCTTTACTGTATGGTATCAGGGGTTTAGAGGAAGACCATTTTCATGTGAGGAAGTAGAACCTTGGTGAAGGCATAGGAGTAAACAACCCATTTTTAAATTTATTTATTGTCATCTTCTCTGCCACTTGTCCAAATGGTTTGATATCTCTATTTTTGTTTTCTTTCCTATTTAGGTGGTAGGCTGTTTGAGGCAAGCTTGATTCTCACTGTGTTAGTAGATGTTTCTGTAGTATAAATGCAAATATCTTTATTAGCTCAAGTTTCACGTGAGGGGTAGGTGTGTTTGGGTAGCTGCAGTGGTGGTGCTCCTCTTTGCTGGCAGAATAAGATGATAGTTGTAAAATGTGTTTTACATGCTGCCCACAGGAATTTACACATGTGTGCATGGGGACAAAATGGACTTTCTTTTTCATTTATATGAGGAAAAGCTCAGGGGAGGAGGCTGTGGATATCAGTCTGTAGAAGAGACAATACTATTTCAATACATATTAGTGTGGTAAGTCCAGCTTCTTCAGATTCCTCTGCAGAGCTTCTCTGTTAGCTGTTTGTCAAGCAGCCCCTGAGAAATGGCACTCTCATTTTCTCTCCAACCAAAGGGGCTTTTTGCTTCTCTTTCTGTTAATACTTTGCAGCTGGCAAAATAAAATAAATTGTAAGAATCTCCAAGTCTTTGAATATTTACAGAGTACTTGTGCTGGGGCTTCTGCTGGTTTTTTTGGCAATTCATGTTAAATGGCCTTAATGTATGGAATTAATGCCTATTCAATGCCTGTTCTGGTTAAGCACACCTCAGTTGAAATATATTTCCATGTTCTGATGTTACTAAACAGTCACATCTCACCCATCACAGTTTTCTTACATTACTGATGAGCTCATCAGTCCCAAAGGCTTAAGCAGGTTTTTTGTACCATCACAAAAGAATTTAAGGTTTGTAACTTTATGTAACTTCTTAGTAAATTTTTAAATTTTTATGTTTTCATATTGGACCATGGAGCGGCTGGAAGTCAAGCGAGTGAAGATGTTCAATATTAACACTATACATTGGCCTGTGTAACGTTGCTCTGAAGCCTGCTCAGATAACTCCTGCAGTGAGTCCTCAGGCATTTTTGCAAGTATATCCAGGCATATGGAGCTATTTTAGTATCTGCATGGGAAGTGCTAATAATCAGTGAGGATTCAGTCCAACCCCATGGAATTAAGAAAGTGCTTGATTACTAAAGAGAGAGTTCCAACTTATGTAAACTTATTTAATGCAGTGTGACTGCGAGTCTCACACATTTCTCTTTTGTTAAATCATGACACTTGGAATTAAACAAGTCCTAGAGGAAGGGAACATTTTCATCATATAAGGAACTGCTGTCTTAGCCTGTTTCAGATTCTTCCATTTAATGGAGTTTTCTGTTTCTTTAGAGGGATTTGTCACTGACTTTATTAAATAGATTTTCACAAACACTGTAATTTCATATTTTACTGTTTTTCAAGTGCTTGTAAAATACAAATAGTTGTATTAATGTAAAAATCTTACTAAGAGCAATGAAATCAACATTATGTGATTACTATCTAGTGCAAAAATGCTGTTTTGTTGGCAATAGAACATAAAAGGAAAATAATGTGAAACTGAAGAGAGCTGAAGCACTCTAGTCCTTCTCAGAAGATAGATTTTGCAGGCAGCACTGTAGTTGCTTTTTGAAGCTTATATAATCCCACATGAAACTGTCACTCACCAGCATTCCCTGGAGAGCTTCTCCCAGGCCAGCCTTTGAAACCATATTAGCAGCCTGCACCTTTCACGGAAGTTTCTGAGGTTCCTAGTAAAAAGTAATGCTGACTTCCTTCAATACTGGTATTAAAAATTTATTTAGCCTAGAGATACCAAGTGGAAACTGAAGATACTTGAAAAAAGGCATGGCTTGACATCAGACAGATTTAGTGCAAGGTAAAAGTAACTTAGTATCTCTACAGGAAGATATTGTAACAGGCTATTTTGAACTTCTAGAATCTTGGATCAGGATCCTCCAAACGTTTTCCACATTAAATAATCAACACTAATATCAGAGATTAGCTTTTAGTGTAATTACACACATAATTTGACTGCCCGTAGAATGAGATGTTTACTATGCACAGACAGCCTTGGAAAAAGCAGGCTTTGGGGAAGGGAAGATGAAATCAGCTGGTAAGAAGTGCTGAGAAAGTGTTTCATGTTTGATATCAGTAGACCACAGTTCCCCTTGACAGGCAGGGGAGTAAACAGAGATGAACAGGCTCTTGGGCAGGGTAAAGATGTGTCTTAAAAACTGTTTGCAAACAAATTACCTTCATCTGAAAGCTTTTAATTTGTTGCAGAAAGAGACTGGGTGAGAGAATTACCTGTTTCTTAAGCAGTAATTTATTTTGGTGTGTGTCCTATTATTTTTTTTAGCAGGAAAAACAGCTAAACCACTGCCTAGAAAGCAGAGAGCTTAATTTATATGTTTGTAAGCCTTTTATATGTTTTGTCTTAGTCTGCATAGTCACTAAGACAGTTATATTATGACCCTAGAACAATCTTTACTTACTGACTGAATAGAGAGCATGAAGAACAGGGAAATCAAGAGAAAATGAAAATTAAAACTACTAACTGGATGCTTACTTGTGCACCAGTAGTGCAGGAGAGTCATACACAGTGCTGGAACCTGTATTGCATCCTCTGGCTGCTGCTTTCTGTATTAGCTAAACCACAGTGTGGTGGTGTGGCATGAAATATGTCATTTTTTCATCACCTCAGTGTTTCTCAATCAGTAGGGAATCCCCAGTATACAGGCACTCACCTTCCTTCCCAATTAATGCCAAAGGGTTGGAGTTGGAACCGATGTTCAACAGATAGGCAGTGTTCTTTAACATTGTATATCCTCAGGGTTTTCAGTTAACATATATGTTAACTGACTTAATATTCCTGAGAATTTTACCCAAAATGAATGTTTGATTTTGTGGCAGTAATTACATAATGGTATAAAAATCCATCATTTAAACTCCTAAGCTGTCAACTCTGTGACAAATTCAGAAGTTAGTTTGTTATGTGGTGTACAAAGACAGTTTTGTTTTAGACACAGTATGTCCTCTTAGCTGGAGAGGATGATGTGCCAAGAAATGAAATAAAGAGAAAGCTGCATGTGGTGCTGAGGAGGTGAGTAGGAGTCCTATAAAATGTCTAACTTAGTTATACTTATGATTTTTTAACACAATCAAAAATAACTTTTCACTTTCTGGGTGAGGCAAAGTATGTGTTTCATTACTGCAGGCTCTCATTCTGTGGCAAGCTAAGATTTATGCACATGAAAACATACAAAGATGTCTGTCCTGGTGTTACTTGAAGCCAGCCAAAAAAGCCTTTTCCGTGGAAGTCAGGGTGTGGTGTTTGGGCAGAAGTTCAAGGGTCAGATCCATCCCACATTTGTGTGCAGAAATGCCTTGGTCTTGTCAAGTTTGCCCAGATCAACACAGCACCACACTGCTCTGAGCAGCTGTGTCTCTGTTGGAGGCTGGGTGCACAAGGCCAGTTGCTAATTAGAACGCTGGTCCTTCTAACAGTGACTTGCATGATCCCTGTGAGTTTGAGTCCACAATTAAATTACAGTTTAGCTAAATGTTTGCATACTGTTCAAAACATGGTTTACTGTGCAGCATAAAAACATAGCTTAGCTTTGGAAACTGTGTCATTTAGGTAGAGAGCATGGTCTGCCAGGAATTGGCATGACAAACCAGGGAAAACTTCTTTGCTTCAGCCTGTACTGCCAAGGCCCATCCTCAGGACTCACAGACCCTGGAGGCAGGAGAGAAAGTCTGGAGAAAGGAAGACTTAACCTTGGTGTAGGAAGATTGGGTTAGACATCGTTCGGCAAGGCTGATACCCAAAAATCCATGTGCTCCGATGGGATGCACTAATGAGCTCTGAGGGAGCCAGCAAATGTTACTGCTATGTCATTCCACATCAACTTTGTCATGGAGAACAGGAGAGCCTGAGGGCTGGAAGAAAGTGAATGTCATTCCAGTCTTCAATAAAGGCAGGAAGGGGGACTCAAAAAAGTACAGTCCAGTCAGCCTCACCTCTGTCCCTGGAAAGGTGTTAACAGCACATCCTGGATGTCATTTCTAAGTATGTGGAGGCAGAAAGGGTTATGAGGAGTATTCCATATACAGTCACCAAGGGGAAATCATGTTTGTCTAGTCTGATGGCTTTCTATGATGGCTTGACTGGCTGGATAGGTGAGGAGAGAACAGTGGATGTTGTCTGCCTTGACATCAGCAAGGCATTTGAAACTCTCTCCCATAACATACTTTTAGCTCAGGAAGTATGGGTAAGATGAGTGGGCAGTGAGGGGGATTGGGGAGTGGCTGGAAGGCAGAGCTCAGGGGTTATGATCATCAGGACAGTGTGGCTGGAAGCTTGTAGCCAGCAGTGTCCTCAGGGGTCAGTGCCAATGGGATCCCAGGCTGCATCTGGAAGAGCAGTGCCAGCAGGCCAGGGAGGTGACCCTGCCCCTCTCCTCTGCCCTGGTGAGGCCACTCTGGGGTGCCCAGGTCTGAGTTCCTCAGGTCACAGAGACCATAGAGATCCTGGAGGGGTCCAGCAGAGGGCACAAAGGTAGTGAAGGGACTGGAGCATCTCTCTTAGGAGGAAAGGCTGAGGGAGCTGAGCCTGTTCAGCCCTGAGAAGAGGAGCCTCATCTCTGCATGCATATGCACACGAATGTCTGAAGGGAAGGTGTCACAAGACAGGGCAGGCTCCTTTCAGTGGTACCCAGCAAGAGGACAAGGGGCAACAGGCACAAACTGTAACACAAGGTCCATCTGAGTATGAAGAAAAGCTCCCTTAGTTTGAGGATGGCTGAACACTGGAACAGGCTGCCCAGAGAGGTTGTGAAGTTGCCTTCTCTAGAGATATTTAAAACACACCTGGAATTGATCCTGTGCAACCTGTTCCAGTTGAAACTGCTTTAGCAGGGAGGTTGGACTGGATGATCTCCAGAGGTCCCTTCCAACTCCAGCCATTCTGTAATTGATTCTCTGATTCTCTGGTAAAGTTTACTAGGGGAAACTGCAAAGTGAAGATACAACATTACCTCTTGTCAAAACCTGTTTAATATGCTGTGTCATGTTCAAGTAGCACTAAATATTTTGAACTAACTTAGAAACTGCTTTCTTTTAAACCTGTGCGGCAGACTGGAACCAGAAGTTAACATTTTCATGAGAAATTTCTATGCATGTGTCTATAGAAAAAAATTTCAAAAGATCACTTTAGTGAGTAAATTTTTAGAGCTGTGTAGAATAAAAGTTGCATTGATGAAAACTTTTCGATGACAATAAAAGTTAAAATCTGATTAGTGGATGGATTCTTTAATTTGTCTGAATGTAATTTACTTCACTGCTGTAGATGTCTTGGATGAAGGCCAGGCTGCAAATGGAATTGGTGTTGATAAGTCTCATTACCATTACCATCATCTCCAGTTGGAAACTGATAGTTACAGCAATAATATAAACAGTAAAACTGATCATACCACAATTTTGGATCCTCTCCTGCTCTTCCTGAATTCTAGGGCAACACTCCTATTGGCATCAGTAGCAGCAGGAGCAGGTCCAATGGAATTATTTGACAAGAGGCTCCTTTCTTAACTCTGTACTGGCTGAGCTATATAAGCAAATTGTTAAAAACTCTGATGTATAATCCAAAAATCTTCACAGTTGAGCAGTGCTGATTTATGCACTCTCTGCTGATGGTAGCAATTTTTTAGCAAGAGGATATTTGTTCCTTCCTTCCTTCTGCGTGTTTCATACAAGGTTTTGTCCTCAATTTTCTGTTTTCCTAATAGTCTTTGAAATTTGCGACCTTAAGGCCACACCTAATTTTGAATTACTCTGTTATTTGTTCAAATAACAGAGATGTTAAAGTCACTTTTTTTTTTATTTATAGTTTTTCAAAAGAGAATGTAGAAGGGATATTTTTAAACTGCAGCAACTATGTGTTGTCGTTAGCAGAGTTTCAGGCAAAATACCATGTTTTAGCCTTTTCATGTCAAGACTATGAATGCAAGTTGTTTTATGTGTATTTGGAGCTTGTAATAACACAAACTGTCTGTAAATGATACCTCCTGGATTTCTAGTGTATATTTGAATATATTCCATTCAACTGTTTCTTATTTGCAATAAAATTTGCGATGTATGGGAGACAAGTGAGCTGGATGATATGAAACACTGTGTTTATAGTGGCTTGTGCTGAACCTTCTGGCTGGTGCTGTGGGGAGGTATTTGAGGGCTTGGGTCACAAGTGCAGGGCTCCTGCTCCCCAGCCCAGCCAGGGCCCTGCACACAGGCTGGGACAGAAATGGTTTCTGCTGGAACAGATTAACAGGTTTTTAGCTGGAACAGATTGCGTTCAGGGACCTGTTTTGGCCAGCATACAAACAAACCTTCTCTGGACTTTCCAAAGCGTGTGTGCTCCCATTCAAAGCTAGATTTTACTTTTAAACTTCAAGGTAGTAATGTCAGACTTCTGCTGAGGAACCGTGGGGGCTTTTTGTCATTTGATGCTATGAAAAATTTATTTCACATTATCTGTATGCAGATAAAGTAATTTTTTGCTGATGCAGTAAAAATAGCAATTATCATTCTACATCTCTTTTGATTTTTATGCCTCTTTTGTTTTTCTTTAGAACTGGATTATATCCTTTGCAGCAGTAATGAGTGAAACCTGTGTAGGTTTCCTGGATAGGAGAATTCTGCTGGTATTCAGTTTTGTTTGCATTCCTGTATGTGTGTGTAGGTTTGCACTTCACTTTGTCACAATTTTGGAAAAGAGATGAAAAATTGTTTTTTATTGACCCTCGTAGACTGAATAAAACCAAAATATTCTCCAAAGTTTGGCAGCTGGGAAAATGCTTCTTCTTGAGCAGCAGAAATACTGATCTGCCATTTTCTGAGTGCCTGAATGCCCAACACCTCTTACTGCCATATCTTTCCCCACAATGATGGCCTCTAAATTGTACATAATTCACACCTGCTTCTCCTCCATATTCATCAGGGTTTCGATCTACTGTTAGGTAGAGATAGCAGATAGACAAGCTGATAGAACAAGTTTGTTTTCCTAGGAAACCTAGGAAAATGACAAACCTACACTTCCTTATTTTGAAGAAGAAGACTGCTAATATAATCAATATTGCCCCTTGGGCACTAGCTATGGTTTAAATATCATCAAAAAGCGTATTGTAAATGAGCTTGTAAAAGGAAACAATGTAGTCATGTTGCCGTCGTTTCACTGGAGGCTGTTAGTAATCAGGAGCTACATACATTTGACAGATCTTGCTTTTACTTCATCTGGAGAGATCAGTTTGGCGTGATAATCAATTAACATTTTGTATTTCCAGTGTCTTTCCAAGTTACTGTTCTGTTGTCTTTGTCACTAAAACACATGGATGACTTTAAAATGTAAGTTACAAAGGTTTTTGTGCAGATTTTCCACAGTAAACTGTCACTTGGCAGAGATGATCAAAAGTGCATTTTGGGATGAAATATAAAATGGTTAAGTGTACTTTGATGGCAGAAGAAATAGCCCTTCAGTACAGTTTACCTTTTCTAATTTCCTTTACTTTTCTTCCTATGACTGGCTTCTACTAAGCATAAAATAATTTTAATATTAAAAATACAGGTTTTGGATGAAAATAAAGAATGTGATGTAAACTATTCATAGGTTAAGGAATCAGAAAAACAAAATTCCACTTTGAGCTGTTTATCAGCATTAAAATGTGTTTGAGGTATCGTTGATATCTGGTGTTTTTTTGGCTCAAGCCAGAAAAACAGGGTAAGCATTTTGCTAGAGGATGTTTCCTAAATATTACTGTTACCATGGATAATACAAGTTGACAGGATCTATAGTTGAGGGGCAAGTTATATGGAGTCTGCTTTCAAGGGTTATATTTTGGCAGGCAGAGGACAGGTTGAAAACACATCAGCAGAATGAAAAAGTTTTACTGCTTTCAGATAGACTTTGTGCCAAGTCTGTACGCAAATCATCAATCCTGACCAGGTCGGTGTCTTTCACATTTAGTGTAAAAAAATTGGTCATCATATAGGCAAACTGTATTCAAAATGAATTATCTTGAATACAGATATTAAGAGCAAAAGCATCCTTTGAGGAAAGTAAGTGGGTGTGTGTGGGTGTGGGTGTGTGTAGGAAAATTCTGCATGGCAAAGGTGATTGATGGCAGTGTTTAATTGCAAGACCATACACAGATTATTTCTAGGCTCTGTGAACTGTTCTTGAAGTCTGATAGAGCAGCATAATGTTTGTACATGGTCTAACTACATTTCCAGTCTGACAAATCTCAGTTAGAAATTTTTTTGTTGGTCTGTGTTAGAACATTGTTCTGCAGCTGTTCTTGAACTTCGCATGAGTGGGATGCTGAGCTGTTGCCAAGGTCACCTGGTTTTCCTTAGCTCTAATACAAGGAATTAAAAACTGTAGCCTCAAGTGAAGTGAGAGTCTATCAGGGAGAGTGTGGTGGAGAGGTTTGTGTATTGCATTACCAGCTGTTAAAGCTAGAAGCTGTTTGCTGCTCTGCTCTGTTGGAGCAGGTATTTGGTCTGGAGGGACTGCACAGTCAGCCTGTTCAGAGCAGTGTGAGCAAGATGCCGCTGTTATCAAACGCCCTCGTGCAGGCTCGAGTCATTTAGGAGCTGAGCTTTCTGTTCCCACTTTGCAAACTGCCTTTCCTAAAACAGCGTGGGCCTGCTCCACCCTGCCTCTCATCCTCAGAGTTCAGTTCATTGCTTAAAATTGCCCTTTGTTCTGCTTAAGTGATTTTAAGAGAGGATGTAAACATAAGTCCTAAAAATAGTTAATAGTACCTGGGTAGAGAAGTTCAGAATAAGGGAGCATAACACAAGCAGTGGATGACTATCAAGTATAATAAAGAATGGAAAAGAAAGAGGAAAACTATTAGGAATATGTCGATTCAAGGGAGAAAGTGTGAAGAAAGCCTAAACTGACAGTGGAGCATCTTGCCAAATTTTTTCTGCTCTTGTAGCCAGCCCCCAGACAACATGGAGCCAGTAACTATTCAGTTGCTAAGTGGGGGGTAAAGTCCATTTTTAGAATGCTGAAGGAGAAAGCTCTACCTTCAAAACAATTTGGAAGCAATGTTGCAAGTGGTGTACCAGTGACTAAAGGATCAGGGTGTGTTATCAGCATACTAGAAAACGGGGATGGACTGGAAAGACAAGTGGATTTCTTGGCAAGTTTACACAAATGAAAAACACCCCAGCATGTAACACTGGCACAGCATCGCAGTTTGCAAGGAGTATTATATTTTCTTACTCTTCATAAATGTGACATAGACTCATTGGGAGAGGTTATAAATACAAGCACAGCTTTGTGGACTGGAATTTCTTGGGAGTACATTGTAGTGGTAATACCAGTGTTAACAGGTTTTTAAACTGCTTTCCTTTATCTCCTTGAGTGGGAGACTGTATTTGGGAAGTTTTTCGTGTCTGGCTGATTTTAAGGACTGCAGTGGACAATGTAAGCCCACATTTAAATAAAACATCAGCTGAACCTTTGTGGAATCTAATTTGGGATAGGTTGGGAAAAGATTGCTGATTATTCTCTAATATCCTAATAAAACCTTCTGGCATAACTGTGGCTTCTAGTTTCACTCAATTAAGTGAACAAGTCCTGAGCATGCACAAAGACCTTTATTAAACTTGCAGATAGACCTGAGGTGAAATTAAAGGCAGTGTAATGAGACTAGCTACTGCCAACAAGGAATTAACAACAGCCTGTCATTTTTTTTGTTTAATCAGTCATCTTAAATGGAGTAGTAGTTGCTCCTTTTATTTTTCTTCCTCTCCTACCTGTTCTTGCAGTATTTTGGCACAGTGTTTTGTGCAGATCTCGTGCCAGGAGCTTATGTGCCTTCGGCACTTGCTCAAATTCTCCTTCTCCTGGGGTTCATGGAACAGCATAGCATTGGTCCTGAATGGCTGGAGGTGGTGGTGGGGAGCTGGGAGGAGCAGGCAGGGCTGGCAGCATTCCTTGGGCAGGAGGGAGATGTTGGCTCTGCACATCCCTGTGTGCTGCTCAGAGGTGCCACACCAGGGCCATGCTCTGGGAAGTGCCTGTGGAATGACCAGAGCCTGTGCAGATGCTGACTGGCTATGGCACCTGCAGGACTTGATGATGCTCAACAGTGCATGTGATTTGGAGAAACTCTGTTTTCAGTTTTCCATCATGTCAAGAACATCAACTCATGCAGTTTCCACACCTGTAGTAGCTCTTTGGATTTGGAGCCCCGCTTTGGCGTTTCTTCAATTCAAGCTAGTGATGGCTCACTTGTTTTCTCCTGCAGTCCAGTGGGTTTACTCCTGCTTCTGGGTGCAATGGCTGCCCCTTCAGATGTTGAAGTGCTTTCCAAGAAAAAAAAGGTCAATAAATATCAGTATTATGGTCTCCGTTTTCCCCAGGAATAGGAGAAATGGCAGCAATGAATTTCTGCAATGCTATTTCTGTACTTCAGTGCTTGCAAGGTTTATAATTTCTGATCTGCAGTCTCTCCCATCTGTGAGTTCATCTGTCTAGGAGTAGCAGGTGACAAATAGAAAGTTTAGGGCTGAGAACACCCAAACAAGTTTTCCTTAGTATTAAAGTTTAATGACTTTCAGTAGATGTAGATATTTACATAGCTCTATCTACAGAGACTGGAGAAGGGCAAGGTGATTCCTAGCAGACCATATGTTACCATCTTGGGTTTCATGACTGGCTTAAAGAGTACATTAGAGAGAATTCTACTGTTCCTGAGTAAATTAGATGCCATTCTGTGTCCAGAAGGCAGTTTCTTCAGGCTTTCCAAAGAAGAATTAAAGTACTGTGATGGCAGTATGGTAAAATAAGTGACAGAAACAATGATGTGCAAAAACAGTGTTTCTCTTATCATCTATTCTAATCAGTCAGTGAAAATTCGAGTTGCATAACTAAATTTCAAGCATTAAGTTTACAGGGAGATAGGTGAAAGTAGGAGAAGGCCCATAGAAATACTGATAAGAGCTTATGAGTGCTTTTTTATCTGCTAACTACAAAGCAATCTCTTTCAGTGGCAAGAAGTTCTGTCCCTCCCAGAAAACAAAAAATTATCTGGTATGAACTTTGTCATTGCAGATATCTGGATGAGTTTTGTGTGCTGAAGGGGAGCTTAGTATAGCAGCCTACAGATCCTTAAGACATTTCCCAGGGGAAAAGGATTAACGAGGACAACATTGACATCTGATAGCTTTTGACTGTTGGATGTTGATAAACGTTAATCATTGAAGAAGCTTCCATGACAAATCAAAGTTTTAATTTTATATAAAACATATATGATGAAAATCTATGGATATAGCAGTTTTACAAGTTGTGTAATGCTTTATTATTCATATAGCATCCAGCATTATAGCATATAGCATATAACAAATCCTGAAGGATATTTGTATACTGGCATTTTTGATGTTTGTTTCATGCAAATGTTTTTCCTCTTAGGGAAAATGTGGAAAGTATAAAGGTGGAAGCAGAGGTGGTGCAGAGAGTACCCTGTAGTGTAATCCTTTTGTTACAGACAACACTGCATTGCCACAGTTCACTAAATGCCAAAGTGCAGGGGATTCTGTGAAGTTGGTCACCCAACTGTCTCTTTGTATTTAATCTGGAATCAGCAACAACAAGTATAATAGCAAGTGCTAATTCACTCCTAGTGTTGTGTCCTTCTTTTCTTTCGTGTTTGAAGTCGAAAAGAGGGAACATAGGGTATCCCATCAAACTGAAGCTCATCAAGTCTTCAGAATATTTTCCCTGCATGTTCAAAGGGACAATTTGTTGCTCGGGGTTTTCTTGGGATAGGAGCACCACTCTCAGTGTTGCATCCCAGGAACTTTCCCAAAATTCCTTTTCCTGTTCCCCCAATAAAAAAGGCTTCTGGTCAATGGCATATCTGGGGAAACTGTCTCTTATGCTCAGAGTGAACAAATCATCAGACATGAGCATGGAGCTGTGTGGTAGAGTTGCTTCACGTCTCCATACACAGCTCTGCTCCAAGTCAGTGCTGCACACACAGAGTGAGCAATCTACCCTGAGCTCCTACTGCAATCATTCCCTTGCTGCCTTGTTCAAAATTACAGAGTCCAAAGAATTCCTTCCAGATGTTCATCACAATGTGAGTGTATTGTTGCCACTAGCAGCAAACCTGAGTCACAGCCTCAGAGTGGCTGAGAAAGAGTTAGTCAACAGTCTGAAGCCAGAAGGTACATGCTGGAGTCTGGGGCAGCGTGAGAAAAAGGTTCATGAGTAGGCAGGGGCTCTGAAGAGCATTCAGCATCTCGGTGGAGGAGTGCAGGATGTGGCTCAGAGAGCAAAGGAGTGGGAAGCTGTGGGATTGCCCTGTCTGAGCCTGAAGTCCTTCATTCCCAGCTGTGTGGCAGCCACAGTGTCCAGGGATGATGCAGTGGACACAGATGGACCTGGTGAATGGAGGCTGTATTTGCCTTGTAAGATAAAGTATGGATGGAAATGTTAAAAGGAGAGGAAGGGAGGTGGAGACTGTGGAAACCTGGTCATGTCAGCATGTCTTCATACTGAAAGCACTGTAGGGCTTGTTTACCCATAAATCTACACAGAATAGCATGTGAGGGCCATGGATCCCAGTTGTGATTTGGTTGAAGACACAACCTTTCTAGAATTCCTTTCTGTTCTCTAAGCAAACTGGTTTACTACTCTTTGCTCAGTCCAGCTACTGTACTGCCATCCCTTACGTGATACAGTCACTTGCCCACTTCTGTCTGACCTATTTTGGCTGTTTGTGGATTCAGTTGGTTAATAATGGCACATCTGTATTAGCATGTCATGGGTAAGTAGATGTTGAATACTTCAATTAGGCATTCTTCACTTTTCTACCACCTTCTGTTTCTCTTCAGGTTTTAATCTCTGTGGCTTAGAAAATGCCAGCAGACCATAGGGATTGCCAAAAACTAATAATAATTAAAATTCCTTGCTATAAAAAGCAGCCTGTGCTGCTTTTGAGCTGAAAGCATTAGAACACTTTCCAAGAATTCCAGCATATTAAATTCTACTGTGACATTTGACTTATAGCATGGTAATTTTTTCCCCTGCTTCAGCACAGTGTAATGACAGTAAGTCCCAGTTTTGTAAATAAATTCCCACTCAAATTCCTCATGACATCGAATGTGGGAGTTCACATAATAAAAAAGGAATGTTCCCCTCTTCTTCATTTTTCTTTACAAACCTTTCTCCATCATTTAAATGAATGTCAAATTTTCTTTAGAGAGTTGGTGTCTGTCTAACTGAGCTAGGATCATTAATGTTCAGAAGTGCTGTATTCTTAGCTGACCTCATTGATAAGCAGATTCAAAAAAAAAAAGAGGAAAACATTCCACAGCATAAGCTAGTTACTATAGTCAACTGCACTGGCTAGTTCAGGGTGCTTTAGTGACAGTGCTGCCTCAGAACTGGCCTGACGAGTTCCATAGGGATTCCCCAACTGGCACATTGAAATAAAAGCAGCCCAGCTGCTGCTGTCATCACCAGCCTCTGCTGGGCTTCACATCACAGAGGTGGGAAGGAGAAAGCAAGACTCCAGCTCAGATCTGTTCTGGAGTCTGTACTCTGGTGGATCCTGTGAAATTCCATTAAGGTCCTTACTGATACAGTTAATTTAAGTTGTGCTGATCTGTTTCCAAATCATGCTGGAGACTAAACTGCAGGGGAAAAGTGGTTAATTTAAATCCACTTTCTTTGTGATCGCTGATGTGATGGCACTAAACCTACATACACTGCAGCTAGGGATTTATTTTTATATGCCCAGGGCTCCGTAAGCAAAATCATCACTAGACTAATGTAAGAGCAACTCTTTTTAACTTATTGCTCATGTACTGGACAAGAAATCTATCCTTTTTCAGTGATCCATATTTGTTTAATTAGTTCTTCTTTTGTACTTGTAAAAAATTGTTGATAATTTGATATTGGCTTTGCAAAAGGAGAGCTGTGTTGAAGTAAAGATATTCCACCTATGAAGTGAATCCTTTAATACTGCAGTCTCACCAGAGACTGTGTTCTACTCTGAAACTGCTCACCATTCACAGAACCCAGGTTCTGGCCAAACTGGAGTTGTTTGGCATTCACAAGCAAGCACATTTCCAGAACAAGATCAAATATTCTGGTTTCTGACTGTTGCTCTTGAACCAAGGCACAGTGGAGATTTATCAGACTTCTTGAAGGGAGTGTATTCCCAGTGGATTTGATTATCATTTATTATCTTAGTGGTGTCAGACACTCACAGCCAGTTCCTGTGTTGTAATGGTTCTGTCTTTCCACCCTGCACCTGCAGCAGGTTTCTTATGGTGGCTCAGAAAAATGTTTTAGTAATTTTCTTCAGAGATGGAAGCACAAAACTGCTGCTACTGAGATTGACCTGGGCCCACAGTCAGCTGTAGCTGGAAGGAGTGGAGGGTACTGCAGTTGTTTCTTTGTGTCCCCAGGATCTCAAGACCTGAAATATTAGCACCTGAATTACCTTGTTAGGAGTCTAAAGAAAACAATTAATTAAGAAGCTTTGCCTTGAAATGAAATATGTTTAGAAGCAAACAGAAAATGTTTAAGGAAAATAGGTATTCATGTGTCCTGTGTGTTTGATTGGTGGATGTTGGGGTTTTGGGGTGTGGTAGTTAGGTTGTGGTTTTTTGTTTGTTTGGGGCTTTTTGGTGAGAATTCTGCATAACTCATTGAATACTTAAAGGTTAAAAGCTGGTGGGATCTTGTTCTTCACCCCATATTTTCTTACCAACAAAAGTCATACATTTTATTTTGTATTTTTCAACTCATGTCTCCTGTTACTAACTTTTTTAGAAGCTATTATATTACATCTTATCCTAAGAAATGACAAAAATTAAGTATGTATCTATTTACCCCAATGAAATAAGAAAGAGAATGGAAAAAAAATACAGAAGGGTCATTTTTAGCAATTAGACACCTCTTTCTCTGCTAACAAAGTAATTGTCAATTATGCAAGTGAATTCAGATCAATGATAACAGGATTTTAGTTGCTTTGACCACAACATAAAATAATATTTTATTTTCTCTGGGCATGTTCTGTTGCATTTTAGATCTTCATATTTAATGGACGTTCTGACATTTTCATGTGGTAGCAGACATTTATCAGTATTTATTCTGCTTTTCTATTTTTCCTGGATGCATATATGCTCTCTATAAAATTAAGACAAGGAGACATGCTAATTTGCCTTTTGCATTGTCTGTTCAGCTGTGAATATTGCACAGTGCACTATAAGGTGCTGGGACATATCAGTTTCTTATAAATTACTTATGTGGTTCTGGTATTACAGTGGGAGTGGTGGAAAATGCAGGACCATCTGCAGAGTGGAATTCTGGAAACACTGCAATACCGTATACAGCATCTATTCATCCCACATGGCATTGCAATCCCTCTGAAGAACTGCAGTTTTGGCTATAAGATGAGGCTGGTGTTGCAAATAGATTCTAGGAGTGTCTCCTGTGCATGTCTTAAGGTAACTGCACAGTACCAGATCATTATTTTATATGATCTGTTTCAGATATAGAAATATGCAAAATATTAGTATTTATTCTAAGGAAGATAACAAGGAGTCAGAAATAAAGCAGAATTTACAATGGGCTGGGCTGCAGCTGTCTCTTTTTTTCTAAGGCCCCAGCAATGTCACAAGCAGCAGACATGCAGAAGGATGTGGAAGCCTGGCATTCACAATCAGTATGCCATTATCAACCTGGTCCTCCAGCACTTTTCTAGAGCTTTAAGCTCTGTTCAGGTTTATCTTAATTAAAGTTTTATTTTTCAGGATATAAGTGTAATTTTTATAACCCTTTTTACTTCTGACAGTCAGTCAGTCAGAGAAACACGTTGTCCTGTTGAGTAGGGGGTTTTATTTTCCCCTTAGCTCAGCTGGAATCTGGTTTCCTCCCTTGTGCTGCAGTGACATGGAGAAATTCAGAGAACTTGTGAGAGTCCAGGAGAGAATTCCCCTCGTATGCTTGATGCTAGGAGGTCTGTTTTTTCCCACTCCAGGACATCACAGGACATCCACTGAGGATGGGGAAGTGTGCTTGTAGCATTCTGCTCATTTACACAGGCATGGTCAGTGTCCAGGCAATACAGACACGACTTGCCTTCCCCTGGGCTGCACCTTCCAGAAGGAATTAAATGCTGTATCTGCCCAAAGAAATACAGGTAAAAGCTTGATTTTAATTTTGCAGGATCACTTGGTGAGCAGGGGGCTGGAATGGAAGGACATCTTTAAAATTCTTGGATTCTACTCCTGCACTCAGTGAGCAAACTCTGCAAGTTCTTCCACAGAGCTACTGTACTGCTCTCCTCATTATTACTTCACATTACTTCTTCCCTTTATTTCCAGCTGTTAACTCCTTTAAAAGACAATTGAAAACTGGGTAGTGCCCTTATAATTTTCCCCTTGCACATAACTTCTGTGGTTACTGTGCTGCTGTGAGCTGGGCAGCAAATGGGAGGCTTCACTCAGGGCAATGTGAGGAAAGGTGTGTAAATATGGGCAGTGTTGTAACTCTGGGGCTCTTAACTCATCTCAGTGAGGACCTTACTGTGTGTAAGGTTTTCCTAGCTGTGAGTAAGGAATGACAGAACTCATTCCTCTGACAGAGCACAGGGATCCCTGGTTTAGAATAGAATTTATTTTTAAATGGACGCCTTCCCAGAATATCTTTGTTTTGCTCTGGGATTATTGCCAAAAATATGTTTTTGTGACATTTTGTAAATGTACCTGCATCCTTAGATAATATTTTTTGTTGTTGTTCAAAACTATTTACAAAAAGAAACAGAAGGAAAGAAGTATAAACTCTATCAAAGTAAGCACAGGCAGTTTACGTAGCAAGGCAAAATGAAAAGGACAGAGATGGCAAAAGAAAAGCTGGATTTTCAATGCAGCAAAAATTACTGTCTTGCAAAATTCACTCCAGCACTTGAGTTTGCTAGAGTGGAGAAATTGACTGAAATGCTCATCTTTGGATTCAGGTGAAGAGAAGTTTACAGGCATCACATAAAGTCAGGAAGTGATTCAGTAGGTTAAAGGCTGTCAGGAGTTTGAGACTGCTGAAGCAGCATAAATGACAGAGCAACTCCTGTCAGGGGATCAGGGAAAAGGTTGGAGAGAACAAGGCTGAAAGTCAACTGAGCAGGGGAGGACACTCATGTTTAAAATCCAAGTTGCAAAGTAAAGGGTGTCAATGAAGTATTAATAAGATGTTTTCAATTCTGTTTGGACCTAGATAAGAAAATTGTGAATGTGGCAAAGAAGTGTTTACCATAATAAATGTAATTTATGTAATATATCCATCACAAGATCTTAATCAGGTTTACAATGGTACTTACAGATTTTATTTTTACTTCATAGTTGATCAAACAACAAGTTAAGTGACTGGGACTGAGAAAGTCAGAAACACAGGCACATTACTGATTAAGAGCCACTCTGTACAGTAGTCTGAGTATAAAGATGCTAGAATTTGCTCTTTCACACAGGGAGCTGTTCATCTCACAGCTGACATTTCGGTGCAATTACACCCCAAAAATGCTGAACAGTTGTAATACCATTGCTGCCTTACCTGAGTTCAGAGCATCACAAAACTATTTCTAGGCTTTGGAAAGTGGTGTCAAATGTTGATCAAGACAGCCTGTAATTCTCTTTGCATTTTGTCTGCAATTCACAGCATATTATAAGTGGCATGTCAGTAAAAAAATAGATTCAGCCTTGCCAGCAACAGAAAGCAAAGAAGGAAGCGGGGATAGTTGGCTCCCAGCAATGTTCTCTTGGGAACAAGTCTGAACTGAGGCAGCTTTAGGGCTCTTTAGTTAAATTAGAGTTTTCCTTCAGTCCTCTGAATGATGGAAAGACACCACCATTTTGCAAACATCTAAAAAATTGAAATACAGTTTTTGAAAACAAGCATCTTGTTGTACTGCCTAGGTTGTAGTAGCTACCAGCTTACAAAACACAGTGAAAATACCTCTCAGTACATCACAAAAGGAAGCAAAACATTCCATAAAACAGAGGGTTACTGTCTCTGGCTGACAAGATTTATCTTTAAGGCACAAAAACCTTGAGGGATGTAAGAAAGAGCCAGAGATCTCAAACAAGGATCCACAGAGAATTGTGACCATTTCCATTACTGGGGTTCCAAGGCAGAGCTGCATTGCTGCTGTGCATGTCCATGCCCACCCTTTCATTCTGCTGCAGGGGGCTGGCATGGGTTGAGTTTAGAGACTGCATATGTGATTACTCAAGTTGTTTGAGGCTTTTTCCTGAAAACCCATCTCATGTCCCTATTTTGTTGTGAGTTATCTTTCACTTTTATTACTGCACTGGGTTCAGTTTGATTTGTGGATTAAGTTTGCACAGATGAAAGTAGACTTGAGTACATTCCAGTCCCCCCCAACAACTGTTACCCACCTTCCAGCTTCTCATTTTAGCATCATCATTTTGGCTCATTCTCCTGTGTTCCCTACTAATTTGTGCAGTGGCTCCTTTTTAGTCATTGTCATGGCACTAAAAAGTCTTTAACAGTGCTTCTTCCACATGGCTTGCTACAACTGGAAAATGGTGCTGATTGTCCTGGACGAACTGGCTAACAGGATGAACAGATAATCATAGAAATTATAAAGTTTGGCATTGTACTTTTTTTCCTGTCAGTGCTGCTCAGTCCGGCAATCCTTGGTGCTGCAATCTCAAATGTGGTGTACTGAAGAGATCCACAGACCTCTGAGCAGGAGGATGTGAACTTATCTGGAAAGGCTCCAGTGTGGAGTGGCCACAGCAAAAGGAAGCAAAAGTGGTTTTATCATAGGATAATCATGCCATTGTGACTCACTGATCATGGGTAGATTGCTGGGCTTGCATATCCAGAATCCACCAGGAGCCTGAAGTGTGAGCAGGCTTTGGCAGGAAGCTGAAGTGTGCAAGTGTTTGAGCAAACAGAGAGTCCTTTTTTCTGTAACTTAGCAGAAGAGTTGTCTCCTTGGGTGCCTGATCATGAGGATGGCAGTACGCTCAGTGTTTTGCTCAGAGCTGTGAGCAACCTTCAGTAATGTGGATAGTCAGAGAATATGCCAGACTTATGTATTGGCCCTTAAGGAAAATTACTCACTGGAGCCATTTATACCAGCTTATATTTGCAAGGCAGGGAGAAAAAAAAGATATTTTGGTCTAGCATTACAGATCTTAAATCCATAAAAGAAAAATACTGAAAGTGATTATGTTTGCATATTGAATGGTGCTTAAAGGAGATAAAATAGTAACAACTGAAAAATCTGCTGAAATTTGCAGAAAAATCTAGGTATACATAAGGTGGAAGTAAAAAAAACGGATCTTAGCTGATAATTTTCCATCTATTTTCTTCTGGTTCCTGGTTTCAGCAATCTTTTTAATAAGTTTTGAATGTAAATTATTTTCTTTTCACATTACCTTTTAAAGACAGCAGAAACTTCTATATAGGTGCTTGCAGAGCTGACCTGCTTTTTATAGCTCTTACAAAATCTCTTTGAGAAAGGAATAGGGAAAAAAATGTAAAAGCACAGTGTTTGCCAAATGGCAGTAATGCCTCCTGTCAGTAGAGAGAGGGGGAAGAGGTATAATAAAACTCACTGCTATTACTTAAGAAGCTTGAAAAACTGATCTCTAATGGATTTGGAAAATACTTTAGGAAGCTATTTAGGGGCATTGAGAATGTGCAGAACACAAAATGAGTATTCTGTTGTAAACACAAACTAATACCAAGGTGAAAATTTTGAGAAATTCTCATTTTCACAAGGAAAAAGCTAATTCAGAAGAGAGATTTTCACATGTAATTCACCATTCTCTGCAGGGCTTTAATCACTTAAAATGTTTAAGTTTTAGACATTTTAAAGTTCCTAAAACCAGTTTCTGCAAGTTCCTACAAACTAGTTTCTGCAAAGCCAAGAAGGCAATGTATCAGGCACAACAGGGCAATACCTAAAGTTTGAAACATACAGACAGCAGAGATTATGTAGAAGAACAGAAAAATATAAATAACTTGAGTGATTTCTTTTGTTTGATTTTGTGGAAGTTCCAGGAGAGTTGGCAAAACCAACATTTTAATGAAAACTGGATAATATGCAAATCTGCCAGAAGTATGATTTTTCCTGCAATATACCTGAGTTTTCTACCAAGTCAACAATCTCTTTAATAAAGTTCCAAGTCTATAAAGGAAATCCTGCAAAACAGCAGAGAGAAGACAGAAAGAAACACCAGAAAGGACTATGGAATAATTCAGGTTAGAAGGGACCTAACAAGGGCTCCAACCTCTTGTGAAAGCTGGGGCAGCTCTGAGGCCAGATCAGGTTGCTCAGGGCTGTAACCAGTCTGCTCTTGAAAACCTTCAAGGGTAGAGATTATGCAACTGTGATGCTGAAGGAGGAATTGAAGTGGTAATAATAAAGAAATTAAAAATCAGTTTGTCTTTTGCAGAGTAATTTAGGTTTCAACAGATTCCCATATTTTGCCAGTACTTAATGAGCTGCAATAAGGTACCTTGATGAAGTAACAAACCCTTAAAGGCACTCAGTCAGGAAAGACAAACTGCAATAAAAATATTAGTGATCGAATGTGCAAGTTGCATGAGTTCTTAAGGATACCTACAAATATTTGTCCTAATTTTGTCTTTTTCAATAACATGTTTACAGCTGGACTGTGCATTTATGTACCTCCAGTTAATTTTTAAAGCACATAAAAACTTCTTCATTGTATTTATTTGGCCATATAGTCCCCATTGATGTTTTACTGATGTACAGAGAAGTGGTTTACCCAAGGTCCCTGAGCATGCAGGTGGCAGCTGGGTGGTAAAACACAGATTTTGTGCTATTTGTACCTCAGTGATCCTTCTCTGCAAGGGAGAGGTGACAATAATATGGTCATACAAGAGAATTCTGTGTGAACATTGAAAATTTTCTCCTGAAAAGGTCCAGAAAATGCTTGAGGAAGGAATACTGAAAAATGGGAAGCTTCATGCTTTGTATTTTGCACTGATTTTTCCTCAGGTATTTGACATAGCAAAGTTTAAGAGCCTAGTAAACTATCTCGAAATAAAAAGACGCAAAAAACTAAAAAAATAAAAATGAAAAACACTGTCTTTGAGGCCATTTACAAAGCTGGAGGAATGTGAGGCTAGTACAGTCCAGAATTTAACATCTGTATCCTGCTGCTGCTAAAATATGGGTGTAGTCACAGTTTGCCCTTTCGTTAAAAAGTGGAGTTTATTAAACATCCCTGACAATAGAAACAGGTATGATTTAATAACAGCTGTTACCACAGACAGGACTGTGCCAGTTATGTTTGCATTGCATTTATATTTACAGAAACAAGTTTGTTCAGAAGAAAATTATCTGTCTGTGAATCTGCACTGACATCAAAGTACTTCCTCCATATTACAGAGAATGGAAATGGAAAGATAACATCAGAAAATTAGGTATTTGCTTAAAATATTGAAATAAATGTTAAAAATAGATAAACAAAATTATCAATTTCTGGAACATCTTATTAATAATGTGTTTTCATAATCAGCACCAATTTCCCCAGAGAAGGTAAAGGGGAGAGGACAGATTCCACAATAACTATCAGGTTGCTTGTGAAGGTTACTACAATATTTGTCTTGCCCATTCCATGCTTTGCTTTGCAGTCAGAAACAGATTTCAGTGTTTTCAAGAGCTGTTCAAGCATAATTAGAGACTCAAAATGAGTTGAAATCTCAGCTGGCGGCCTAGCAATTTGTTTTCATGCTGCAAGTCATTTAAGATTTATATAAGCATAACTTTTTGATGGAGGAAGGGGATATCCTCAGTCCGAGTATCCCATATACCTCTATTTTTGTGCAGGATACAAAGCACTGGGTGTCCAGCTGTGTGGTGTCTTCTGCCCCTTAGTGTGGCAGAACCTTGGTAGCTGAGATGCTGCTGTCTCAGAGGCAAACACTGCAATATAATTGTAATAATGTTATATAAGGGTGCATTTGTTTCATTTGCAATACACTGCAGCAACAGGGTCATTTCTAAAAATATTAGCAATGCAGGAGTGAAGGTGCTGTGGAGTCTGGAGAAGGTTTCCTGGCAGGATTGCTACCGGGGGAGCAGGGCTGGGGGGGCAGGTGGAGCTTGGCTGAGGTGAGCAGAGCAGGTCAGAGCTGCCAAGGTGCCTCCAGAGGCACTGCCCTGACTCACTGCGTCCTGTGGCAGCTCCTTCAGGAGCCTTTCGGTCAGCCCTTGGTGCAAGTGCCTGTCCTCACACTGGGGAACCACAGAACTGCCCTCAGGTGCCTCCCCGGACAGCGAGGGACTGGTCAAGGGCTGCAGCCACAGCTGAGTGCACGCCCTGAATGAACAAGAAATCACTCGCAAACACTTCAGATGCATGACTTCTTCAAGTATCTCTGTTTCCTTATGTGCAAAGAGCCTTTTTATAAAGGACTACATACCTTGACTGAATTAATTTCGGTTTCAAATACAAGCACAAAAGCAGGGAACTTGCTGGTGCTTTAGAGTGCTATTTTTCATTTTGTCTGAGAATAATAGAATCCTGGTAGAGCAGGATGTCCCCAGGTGTCCTTCTCACTAAGACTGTTCCTGTCTCTGTCCCTGACTGCCACACAGTAGTGTACCAGCTGTGGGGGGAACACTGCCATCCCTTCTGGTGACACATGGCACTCTTTTTGGTAGGAGACTTGGAGGAGGGTCATGTAAGGACTATATTTGCCTTTTCAGTGCAGGCAGGAAGATGGAAAATAATAATTTTAATTAAAAAACAATGTTAAGTTTATCTGCATATATAACACATACATTTGAGAGACCTCAGTCAACTTATCCTTGAGACCAGTGAAATTATTTCTGCAGTGACATGGAAAAGGCTGTGATGTAGATAGCCCTCAGTTATACAATCAACTCTATTCGCTTAGAAACAAAATACTAATTTTAAAATGTAATATGATACCTAATGAAGTTTTAATTTAAATTGAAATAGCAATGTTTCCTGTGCTCACTATCCAGCTGGAGTCATGACATTAAATCATGTTTTGATAAGATCTCATTACTCGTGTTGTAGTATTATAAGTACCAGGGTATTGACATGTTCTGAAGACTCATTCACCTTATTGCTCTCCTGGCTCTCAGGTTGTGCAGGTTGTACAAGATGGGGCTTGTGCTGCTGCAGGGAAGCATCATTGTTCACACCCTTGTCTCTGGGCTTTTCGTGACCATGCATGGGTAAAGCTGACCCTGCATATATATGAGCAAAGGTTTTGCAAAGCTCACATTTTATTTGTTCATTTTAATATAATGAGGGCACCAGCTACTCTATTACCTTGTGCATTTTCAGATATAATAAACATTGTACATGATTTATGATCTTTCTTGAATATGCTTATGTAGGTAGAGATTGTTTCGCTGATTTTCCCAAATGGTCTAAGCATTCAGTGGTTACCTCTCTAATTTATTTCTGTGCCAAGAAAAATGAGTGTGTTAACTGCTCGTGATGCAGCTCTGGCTGGGGAACAGAGAGAGGAGGTTTCATGTGAGTTATGGCAATACTACAGTGTTCATGGAGGAAAAATGCCTCCACCTTCTTTCCTCTTCCATGTAGATCTCTGTCAACCCCTCCTACCACTTCCAGATTACAGGGCTTTTAAAGAGAAATAATTATCTTCATAATCAATTTTTCAGAGCTATTAAGGCCTCTTAGTGCAGCCAGGGCAGTGATACAGTTAGAGAAATAAAAAATGAGTAGGCTGAAAAAAAATTAGTCCATACTGTAAGACAAGTGTACAAAGAAGGTGTACTTTACTTCTAGTAAAGTAGTTTTGGATGCTTTCTGTGATTACCTAGGGGTTAGGTTTGCTCTTTCTTTTCTTTTTCCCTGGTCTTGACATATATTATTCAGAAACAAAAGAGATGCCCATTTGTGAAAATAGCATATGGGTACCCTGAGAGAAATATTTAGAAGTAGTGTGCAATCTACTTGTCCAGCAGTGCATGTCTAAAAAGCGGCAGTGCATGTATTTGATGTTAAATGTCGGTATGACACACAGGCAGAAAAGAGTCATAGAGTTGATTTCAAAGTCTGTATTTATAATTGTGTCTTAGGGAGAAAGGAAAAAACAAGTCTGTTTTGAAAGCTACTGCTTCTAATGGGAGGCTTTTGAAAAATATGGGAAAATAAATAAAGTTTCTGTGGAAGACCTTCTGTAAAACACACCTTACATTTATCATAAAATACTGTATAAATCACTTCAGCAACATGTTGTCAATTAGCTTATTTACTCATCTTAAATCAGAAGTCAGTGTTACATTACTCATGGAAGTTTGCACACTTGGCAAAAATTTTTTTCTCCAGCTTTGGAAAGGCTTTCAGAAATATTTGCTGGTTAGGGAGCAAGTTTTATGGTGAGAAGCTGTATCTTTTATTAGACTAAAGCATAACACTGGAAGTACTCAACAAGCTTTCCCACAAAGGGATTGAGGGACTGCAAACAGCCACACTGACTGGACTTCACTGGGAGACTTGCTTTGATGTTTGTCCTTGCTTTACCTGCTTGGAGAACAAGAAGAATTTCAGTCCCTAGGCTCTTGCCTTAGCACTTTTCACAAGTATTATAATTTCACACATTTAAAAAAGGATGTGACAGTTACAGTTTTTCAGCTGGCACATAGAGTTGAACTGACAGATGTGTAAAGAAAAGATTTAGCTAATGATATTGATATAATGTGGATTCTGTGAGGCCTAAACACTTCAATGAGAAACAGCTATCCAAGTGTGGCAGATACAGCATTTGCCCTCTTAGCTTTGAGCTTTGCACTGTAAATATTTTTGCTTTGAATCCCTCTGTACTGACTGTATAGGTTTAGCTAGATTAAAGCATTGTTCTGGTTACAGCCTCTGGGCTTCACTGTAATATAGGTTGTGGAATGTGTGGTCCTATACCAAAGGGATGGTTTCTCTGGTACTGAGGCAGGAGAATTTCTGACTGGGTATTTCTTAGATTTAAAGTTGGAATTTGAATAAAGATACACCTGTAGTAATATATATTTATCTTGCCAAAAATTAATGCTTCCTGGGTAATGCATAACCAGTTTTAGCAGAGCAGAGCTGAGCCCTGAGAGTCCTGGAGATAGATGCCCAGTGTGAGTTTCTTTGAAGAACTTGTTTTGGCAAATGTAAATCAGTTTACAGATCTGTTTGCAGTATAAGTGCCTAGAGAGCTGGACTGAATCTAATCAACTGAGAGAAATAAGTGAAGTTTGGACTCTGGATCAGTATAGGCAGTGTGATGACTCATAAAAAAATCTCATGTAGTCCTTCACATCTTTTTGAACCTCTTGTTTACTGTGTTGAGCATACCCAGTCTTAGTCTGTGGTCAAAGCTTGATTTTTGTAAATTTTGAACTGAAATAATATCTATTTTTTTTCTGAAAAATGTCCCACTGAAAATGCATTACAGGTCGCAATTAATGGGACCAAGTGTAAAATGCCTGCATGTTTTTTGAAGGTTCTGAATGATTCAGTGAGAACTGCTTTCACTGTACCTTTATAAAGCCCATACTGTCTAAATCTCCAAACTAAAAAAAAATAAACATCTAAGAATTTCTTGCACATGCATGATGACAGATCATACAGGAATACTGGAAAAATGTCATTCAGTTATCCAAGGAGTGGAGCAAGCCCTCCTGTCTCAGATGAGATACAGGTGCCCTACCTCTGTAAGGCAGAGGATGCCTTTTGCCCACAGGTTCAGAAATCTGCAGCCAAGGTAATCTCTGTGCTTGAAGTGTAGGTAAATGCTGTGTGAGTGTAGACACATAGCCATGTTACCTTTGCCTTTACCTTCAGCTTGAAAAGTCCCCATCTTTGGCTACTTATTCCTGCCTCTGGGCTCCAAGGATATGTTTTAAACCAGTATCACTTCAGGTATCCCCATACAGAGTTAGCAGCAATGCAGGGGGTGACACGGTGCCAGAGCAGAAACGAGTGACCAAGTAACATGAGCAGAATGTGGGGCTTTCATCATGTTCATGTTGCCCACTGAGTTCATGTGCTGTGACACACCAAAGCCTGAAAGTCAGCCCATGACGTGCTTTCCTTTCCTGACAACAGGTCAGGAAATAATGCAATATCCTTCCACACTAAGCACTTTCTGTTCTAGCAGCCTCTCATGTAAATTGTCGTGTTGAAACTGTTACATACACTGAAACCTTTTAAACTTATTTTAAAAACTTGTAGCAACACTTATTTATTTAATTAAAAATGCTAATATTAACCAAACTGTAGCAGTTACAGGTGATATAGGGCATACTGCAAAATGTGTTATTCCTGGGAACTAAATTTTGCTATTGATTGCAGACACAGCTAAAATAGAATATATAATATCACAGATAACCAGATGTCTACTTAGTTGCTACAGACTAAACCTAACTGTAAAGCACTCTGAACTTTAAGATGGAAAGTATGTGGTGCTCAATGAATGTGTCTTAAATAAGATCCCTTGAGGGTGTAGTCTGACTTATTGAAATATGCAGTTAAAACCCATACAACTATGTTCTGCTGTAGTGTTTTATAACAAAATAATATTTTATACACTCATGTCTCAGGCTTATATATTCTAGAATGATAATGATTTTGAAAGGGAGCCTCAACAAAACCATCTTAGACCAGTGGTGACATCCCTATGTAATATAATCATCCAATAATATACAGTTAAGAAACCTGCAAGGGGTACAAAGTACAAGGTTACTTGAGTTTCTTCCAGTGACACAGTGATCTTTTCAAGCGTGGGTTGGTTCTTTCTTTTTTTAGTAGTTTTTAATATTTGGAGGTAGAAACAAAAGCAAATACCAAGATGGAAAGGGTTCATAACCCTATGGGCATGACCATCAGGAGCTTACTCACCTTACTTACCTCCACTAAACCTTACTGAAGCTGCTCTTGTAAAGCAGGTGCTGCTGGGACAGAGCTACCAACTGAGGTAAAGATTACACTGGAATTAACTGGGTGTTATCTGCTGTTCCTACTTTTAAGCACATCGTTAGTTCCTTGACTTGATGGACTTGTGCATATGAATTTTAAAAGAATAGATGGAGTCTTGTACCAGTTGTAATAGGAAAGGCAAGAGGGTAAAAATAAATTTGAGATTCTGAAAGACAGAAGCTGAGTGGCAATAAAAATAGATTATAGGTTATAAAGTTCAGTTATCTAGGTTTCTACATTTTTTGCAATTATGCAATAAAGTCTTTTTGGTATGAAGAATTAAGAAGCAGATGAGCTCACACTTTTGCATCATTATCTATAAACACTTTTAGCACTGTAACAATTTTCATTATATATTTTTGTGTTGAATGTAACATTTTCAGTACATATTTTCATTTTCTGTGTGCGTGCCCTTCTCATTAACAGAAATGAGTCATGATAATTTCCTGTAGTACTCATTTCAAGAAGAAACTGTAAAAGTGATCTCACCTTTAAAAACTATATGGCTTAGAACACCACACCTCTGCAACCTTCTGTCCTCCCTATCTTCCATCATCCTTATAGTGGTGATTCTGTTTGGGTTTCAGAGAACAAAGTTTTATCACTTTGTATCTTGTGCAACATTTCCTGGAAAATTTCTGGGTTTTGAATACAGAGTTGTTTGCCAGAAAGATAATTAAATGAATCAATCTGGCCCTGGTCCTCCTTTGCAAATCACTCAGTGTTTCTAAGTAACCAAGCCTGTATCTTCACTTCAGTCTTCACTTTTACTTTCTGAAGCTGCCTGTGCAGTTAATCTTTGGTGCACGTTGCTTGTTGTCTGGGCAAGCACTTTTTAGGATGAACTGCTAGTCATGCTCTCTAAAAGCTAAATGTGATAAATAAGAATTCTAGATCAGTGGAGCATGTGTGATGCTCTCTGCAGTGTGACTGTTTCTGGGGCTGGAATCACATCAGCACTGAATTTGTGCCTGCTGAAGTATCACAGCTGTCTTCAATTACTTTAACAGTCCCCTCTCTACCAAATAAATCTGCAGAAAGTAGAGCAGTTCTGAATATCTGACATTTTGATATCCAGTGGCTACTTAACAGTGAAGCATTTTGTAAAATCAGCCTTGATCAGCTGCAGTGCATTGAACTTTACAGTCCCGTTCATAAAATGTCTGAGATGGGAAGTAAAGGAGTTACATAACAATTCTGTAAAATGAATTGCTGTAATAAATTAGCTCTGCTGACGTGAAGTACAACTAAAACTCACAGATAATATTTTTTTCAACAGTAGTCTCAGATTTTGTCACTACACAATTATACAGATGACAAAGTTTCTCCAAGACCTAGTCCCAACCATGGAGATGAGTTTCTTTTTATAAGGATATCCCAAAATGACAACCAAAGAAACTAGATTTCAGCTCTGCAGTTATACATTCTCTAAGTATTTTAAGGCTGAAAGTAATCTTGCATTGCCACTGTAACCTACTTTTATTTCTATTTGTACATTTCCCATTTGCTTACAAGTTGAGGTGATATTCAGGCTGAACAAAAAAAATGCCCTTGCACTGTGTTAAACCTAGTACTATTTTTAAGGTGTTAAAAAGGAAATAACAATGAGTTTAAATAGCAGGAGTTAAGACAGGCCACCTGTATGAACATGTTTGGTTTATTCCCATTCTGAGCATACCCAGCCTCTGGAGTGCACTCGAGGTATGTGCTTTAACCTCTTAATGAGAGGTGAAGTACAGATTTTGGGATTTTGTCTTTGTCTAACAGTTCCAGTATGTGAGAGGCGGTGAATTACTGGAAGACTCTATTCCCTGTATATTGAGCAATTGTCTGCAGTGTTTTCAGAAGAGACACTGCAGTGGTATACAGCCCTTTTAAAGAGTCAGTAGGTACAGGAACCAAGCTTTAACTGTGTGGAAGTGGGAGGAAGATAAGAATCATTACTAGGCATTATCACTACATTAATTTTTTCCTTAGGGACTTGATTCATCAAGACACTGAAGTTCTGTATAATTTTAAGGACATGGATTTCCCACAGCTTTCTGTAAACCACTTTTTTACACCTTGAGGTAGAAACAGATACTTTTTTCTCTTGTGGTTTATATGGTGAACTCTAATTTTCTCTTCCCCTTTTTTCTTTGTCCCTGAAATCATGTGGCCACTACAAATACAGAACGTACAATATCAATTAAACTGCATTATATTATCACATAATTGATAATATATTGGGTTATTTATAGCTAAGCATTCCAAAACTACCTCATAGGGTGGCAAAACTGTCTACTGTCTCCGAAAGATCTTACATGAATTGTTCTCCTTCTGAGCCACACACACCACAAAACCCACAGGAAGTTGTCTCTGTAGTGGCTGCGGTTCTGCAGTTTCCGTCTTCCCCATCTTTAAGTGGTCAAAACATTTCTTTAAAAGTTAAGTCAACACAAAGTAGAGAATAGACTTCCTGTTCTTGCAGTGTAACAGATACCCATGCCCTCAGAAATAAGGATTCACACATCTGACTGTCCTTCTGTGTCCTATGAATCAATGTGGGGTTATGGTTTGAACTTACTAAATAATAGTTTTATTTTTAGGTTTCCTACCAAGAAAATATAATAGTACTTTTTTTAGACATCTCTCAGCAGCAGTTATTTAAAGGATTAGTAAAGCACTTGCTTTGCTTCAGCCCTTGACTTCTAAGACAATTTTCTATCTAAAGATAGGGGTTAAAGATGATCCTGTTTTCAGTGCCTCTAAGGGTAGAATCAGGAATATGCTCTAAAATTCTGATCCTAGCCCTAACAGATGGGACTTGCTATATAACTGTATCTGACTGAATGTACTATATATTTAAGGCATATACATACATACAGCTAAACACTAACACATACATCTCTCTTGCTGTATATCAATATGTGTATATAAATATATAGACATCTGCTGTTTCATTGAAGATTTTTAACGGGAACAAATGAATACACTGGAATCCTAACAGTCTTAACAATATATAACTTGCTCTTTCAGACATTAATTTTGTAATATTTATTTAAAAATTTTAAAACCCACCCAAGGTTAAATAGGACTATGAAATTCAAAGTTACTTGCACTTAAGATAATAATCCTATGTTGGCTTGACCAACATTTGATTTGGCATTTTCAGTACTGTTGATGGTAGATTTGCTTGTGAGCAGTTTTCTCCTGAAGGAAAAATTTCAAAGGACAACAACATGATTCTGCTGCTGCTTTGTATAAAAACAAGCAAAACCATTCATTAAAAAATAATTTGTATCTCCTGAAAAAGATATGCATTTTATCGATGCTAATAGAATAAGATGGTGTTTCTGGCTCCTCTAATTTGTATCAAGAGTAGAGATGAAGATTATATAATTGTTGGATAGAAAGAGAAAGAAGATGTGGAAGGAGGGAAGGAGGGAAGGAGGGAAGGAAGGAAGGAAGGAAGGAAGGAAGGAAGGAAGGAAGGAAGGAAGGAAGGAAGGAAGGAAGGAAGGAAGGAAGGAAGGAAGGAAGGAAGGAAGGAAGGAAGGAAGGAAGGAAGGAAGGAAGGAAGGAAGGAAGGAAGGAAGGAAGGAAGGAAGGAAGGTCCTTGGTCTCTGTGGGCCAAAAGAGTTATGCATATCCTGGTGTTTTAAACCCCTAGCAGAAGTCCTTCATTGTTAAATGGTCTCTCTCCTCGTTAAATTCAGTGTATGGACTGATAGCATTTTCTCATCCAGTGTAAGATGATACAAAAATGCACATGCATCTTTGCTGGAACTTTCTTAGCTTAATATTTTTCTTTCACCTTTTTATTTGTTTCCCATCTTTTGCCCAACACTTTAATAACTGCTTTTCTTTCCCATGGTCCTTCTCCCTCCTTTTAGGGAGTCCATCTCCACCTCTGTTCGCATGCCTTCGGTCGCCTTTCATTCCCTTGCCTCATCTTGGTTGATCATCTTTACTCTTTGTTCACAGCCTGTGGGTCTTGTCCACCCTCCCCAGAACGATTCAAGGAGAGAAAGATGAAAAGAAGGGATTATTTTACCCTACAGTTTATCAGGTCATCCTCCCCTGAGTTTCTTTTCATGCATCTCCACACCTTAGAATCTTCCCCCTCCTTCCTGTTGTGATCTCAGCCTTTTCCTTCCTGCCTCCTCTGGTGAATACTCTGGCAGTGAAGCATGTGGGCATAGAAAACGTCACATTCCGCCTTCTGCATGTGCAGATAGAGTTTAAAAAAAAAATAATCGGAGGCTTAGCTACATCTAGCAATTAGCAAATAAAAAATGTCCGGTGGTGTTTTCATGGAAGGCGGCAGCGGAGGGGCTCTGGCAGGAGGCCGTGGTGCAGCCGGGAGAGCTCCCACGGAGCCGGGCCCCTCCGGCCGGGGCTGGGGGGAGCCAAGGGCGGACACGGCTGTTCGGGCACTCCGGGTGTCCGAAAGCCGGGCACGGTGCTGGCAGAGGTCCCTGGAGCTGTGAGGCTGTCCCGGTGTGTGCTGCGCAGAGGTCCCGGTGGGCTCGGCTTTCCCTGCCCGGCTCCATGGTGGGGGAGTTGGCCCTTCCCCCGATTTCGGACTGCTGCATTGGGAATTTGCTGCAGCTATTTCCTGGAATATGAATTTGTTTATTTTCAAAAGAGAACAAACGTAGAACTCACACAGTGGCTTTGGGTAGGGCGTTTCTTGGTGGAAGAGTGATTTGGAACGTTGAAGTATTGCCTCTTTTTAAGAATTTAAGTACTTCTGGAGATTGCATGGAGCACAATAGCAGCTGCTAGCACATAAATAACATACCTGCGAGAAAATCGTGGCCCTGATACCATGGCTTTTATTGTCACGTGTATCTTATTAAATGTTTGCAAAGTGAGTGCAAAAGTACTCACATTTTGGTTTGGGATTTTTCTCACCTACTTTCCTTTCACTGGGACCTTATGTACCTGATTAGTCATGGCACTTTGGCTCTTGTCTAATTCTAAAGAGTAAATTAATCAACGTCATAAACTATGGACATAGTGATGTGACTAATAAACACAGTGTGCCGTCTTTTCACTGCAGTTGAAGCTCTTTAATGGATGATGCTTCTGAAAGTCGTTTGGTTAACTTATGACTCGATCCTACAAAATGTGGGAGTGTGCTCAGCTTAGTGTGGCATGAGCCATCTCAAAAGTCAGATCTCCAGCTGCATTTTCAGACAGCTTCATCGTGCATGGGTTGGGCATCCAACGCCCAAAAGTAAAATAACATCTTTAAAAGCCTTTTCTTTTAAAAGGAAAAAACGCGGCAGTATTTCTCTTAGTGCTTAAGTAAATACTTATTTCGTAAAATACACTAAAAACGCTTTGTCTAAAATACTGGGAAAAGTTTATTTTTCAAAGCTACAGGCAGCAGTTCATCTTGCTATAGGAAATGCTAAGGCTATGCAGTCACCACCTTAAAGCAAAGCAAATCTCCCAAGTTGTTTTCTTTTTGTGTTTTTATTGCTTTTATCTCAAGAACAAAACGTACAATTAAGGAACTCCAAAACTAACGTCCCGCCCCTTCAAACAATGGGCAAACGCAAGTGCAGGTTTGAGCCCGCACTGATCGACATCCCAGTTCTGCGGCCGGCTCCAGGGGAGCGAGAATTCCTTGGCCGTGAGCGCTGCAGGACCGCGCGCGGCGGAGAGCGCACCCCGGCCCTGCCGAGCGCCCGCACCGCCCGTCCCGCAGCCCCGGCGGCGCTCGGGGCGGGCCCGGTGCCGGTCCCGGCCTGCTCCGCTCCCCGCGTTCAAACGCCCCCCGCGCTCCCATAGGCTGCGCCGGCCCGGCCGCGCTCGGCCCCCGCCGCCACGACCATGGCGCGGGGGAATCCGGCGGGGAGCGAGCCCCGCGGGCGGCACCTCACCGCGCCGCGCCCGGCAGAGCCCGCGGGGCCGGAACCGGCTGCTCCGCCGCCGCCGCTCCGCCGCCGTCCAGGGGTCCGGCTCCTGCGGCAAAGCGGGGCCAGGCGGCGGCGGGGCGGGCGGTCCCCCCGCGGCGGGATGGGCCGTGCCGGCAGTCGGACATGTCGGTGGCTGCGCGGGGGGAGAGGCACGAGGCGGGCGGGCGGCGCGGCCGCTGAGCGGGCGGGCCCGGGGGCAGCGCGGCCGCTCCCGCGCTCCGTGCCCCGGCGGCGGAACCCGGCCCCGGCGCGCCAGGCGCCGCGGGAGAGAGACCGCACTTTTATCAAACTTGAGCCTCCGCTCCCCTTCGTCTTTCTTCCTCTCTCCCTCCTCCCCCGTCCCCGCCCCTTCCCTGCCGTCCTCCTCTTCCTCCTCCCCCCTGGCCCTGGGATGTTTATTCGGGCGGCTGCGTGAGGCGCGGGCGGCGGCGCTGAGTTTCTCTCCCCCGGCCTGAGGAGTTGCAGGCGCGCACACGCTCGCCCGGCTCCGGGGGAGAGAAGGAAACAAAATGTCTGCCAGGGCCGCGGCGGCTTCCACGAAGGTAAGACTCGGGCCCGGGGCGGCCGCGTTCCCTGCCCACTCCGATCCTGCGGTACCCCGGCGCGGTTTTCCCACTGCCCCGACGAGCCCGCACCGCGGTGGCCGCGGCTTTAACCCCCGCCCGTCCCGAAGGAGGGGAGGTGGGGAGCGGAGGTGGGCGAGGCGGGCCGGAGCCTCCCGGCCGCCTTCCCCGCAGACCGTCCCTGCTGCCAGCCGGGAGGGGCGCGCAGGTGGCCGCACCCCCAGCCCGGGCCGTGCCCCGCCGGCCGCCCCCGCCCGGCCCTCACCTGTTGGAGTGCGGGCCCCGGGGCGGGACGGCTGCGGCAGGCGGGCCCTGCCCCCGCCAGAAGCCCCCGCCAGAAGCTCCCGCCGGTGCGCTGGCCGTGCCCTTTTGTTCCAGGCTGGAGCCGGGTAGCAATTAGGAAAGATTCAACCGGGAGAGTCCAGTACTGCAGGATTTTTTCTGCGGCCGCTGAATCAGTTGGGCATGATTGTTGCTGACATACGGTAAACAGCTTTGGGGCGGCAGTAATCCGTCAGAAACTTGTGCCGGTCCTCCACCTGATCCGTAGGTGTTGCCGGTGCAGGTGCACGTCGCGGGGTGTGTACTCTGACCTCCCCCGGCACGGCGCGGCCGTGAGTAATGCCGAGCGGCCCGGGGGGAGAGGTGGAGTTAGGAACGCTCAACAGGTTATTTCTCCTTCGTGTGAAATTAAAGGTTTGCTTTGAAACTAGTTCGAATTTGAATTTCGAACTGATTTTTAGCTTGTGGCGCCTGAGCAGTTGCTCCGGCTTCAGTCCCGTCGTGTGTGTTAGCTGGCGTTACCGGAGCTCGGCTTGCTGGTGGCTGCTTTCGAGTGAAACTATGTGGTTTCGGTCTGATGTCACTTGCTGGTATGCGCTTAATCAGAAGTGCTATTCTACAGGCTGAGGTAAAAAGTACACCTTACTGTATTACTGCTGGAAGAGTTCGGGGCTTGAGATACTAAGTAACGAACTTATACTTGTAAGATACTGTTAGCTGGCGATTTTACCAGCTCCGGTCTTACTTTCGAGGTGTGTTCGAGACAACCTCAGCTTCTAGAATGGAATTTAAAAAACTTAAAAGCTAACGTTGACTATCGAGCTTCGTGCCTCATTTTACGTGTGCTTCCAGAGATATTGTATTACATTTAACATATATACAAACACTTTTCAACAATAAATGTTTGTTGTTGTAACTTATTTTGGGTAAGAGTTCACATTTCTGCTATCACCTAGCTATGGAGACAGATAAAATGTACCTTTTAGCCCTTTTCAAGTGTATTAACAACAAATAGGAGTTGAAGATAAATGTTGTGTTAGAATTCTGCTGTGTGAGGGATTGTGAGAAATGGCATTAACTTAAATTTTGCAGGGTTTTTTTTTTTTTGGTGTAAAATTGGGGTATAAAATTCTCATTTCTGGCTCAAAACGCTCTCTTTAAATACAGCTATTTTGTGAGGCTGTGGACAAATACTGCCTTCCATACATGCATGTACTGTCTTGAAGCGTTTTTCTATTTTTAAATACGGAAGTGTATTTAAAGTTGCAGAAGTGTTCAGAAAGTGTATCTGTTTTGGCTATAGGCTGGTGTACAGGCTGTGTTGGTTGGAAGTTGTATCTTGCCATAGCAGTTATTTGAAACTCCTCCTGCTCGTGGTCATATCACATTGGCCCTTGGAGCTTGCATACATGCATACAATATCAGCCAAACTAATTATACTGAAAGGTGTATTAATATAAGCATGTTGCAAAATATAGTCTCACTGGGGTTTAACTCTTCACTGGGAGGCTTTCAGATTTGTTAAAGTCATGCAATTAAAATAGTGAACCTTTCTCTGGAAAAAAACTCATTTTGTACGTCCTGTGACTGTGAGTGTAAATTCTTAATCTGTGATAGCTTATTATCAAAATTATCTCATACCTTTTTATCTTGATTACAGAAATGTCTTTAGAGACTGGAATCTGATGCATAGAGTTCATATGAGTTTCATTGTCAAAACAGAGTATCCATTGCTTCCAGTCTGTGGATAATGTTAATTGTATTTCAGCCATTAGTTTCTGCTCTCCATGTAGTTTTAATAGTTATAGACAAGGAGATTAAAAAGTATTTTGGAAATATTAGAATATTGGGGGGTTTCTGTGGTCCCATTCCAGATCTTGTTTCCTTTAGTTACCCCTTTGGACATGGTATCTGGTGTCTCATTTTTGGGGTTGTAATGCATTTAAAAAACCTCTGTGAATGGTTTTCTCTTAATATTTACTTAATATAGAGTTTTTTGTCTATATCCTCAGTTAGCTTGGCACACTTGAGCAGAAAAAACCTAAAAAAAGAAAAAGAATTATTTTTGATTAGCTGAATAATTCTTATTTGCATGTGAGATAATCTTGCCTGCTGTGATTGTGTTACACCATACTATCAACAGTCTTTAACAGCTTCACTGCCCTTCAGTTTTGATATTTTAGCCTTTTCCTCTGCTATGCTGTAAAATAATATAGTTTTATTAAGGTGGTGTGCGTGCTGTAGCTGTTGGTAACATGCAATAGAAAATGGTGGAGAAATGATGACTTGCTGGAAGTTTAATCTACTTGTGCCTGTTACTGCAAAATTTAAGGGCCTTAATCTCTTCTGATGTCTTTTTAAACAGTACTAATGGATGCTATGGAATGACTGTACCAGGGTCTTGGTAATGGGATGTAAACTTTCTTTCTGCCTGTAAGTTGGAGATTCAAATATAGTCCACGTTGGTAAAAAAACCAACCAACAAAAAAAACAACAAAAAAACCATCCTGAAAAGTTTTTAAAATGTAAATATGGGGACAGAACTTACTGAATCCCTGAGCCTTTTTGAATGCTGAACCCGAGTTCTTGAAACTTCCTTCTGTTTTAAAATACATTCATGAAGAGTACTTCAGTCTTTCACCTCAGTCGTGTAACTGATTGAATTTTGGTTGTTCTAACTGGCTTTCTATCTCCAGGCATGTGTCTGTTAACTAGCCTTTGAATCAGGAGCTGAGAACATGACAGTGTTAATGGTTCAAGACATGCTGGTTGCAAGGACTCCTTGGTTTTCTGTTTTAGAGGCAGTGCCCTGTGGTTTTCATAAGTGTGGGTTAGCATTGTACTCAAAATCTTACTTGGAAACATCAGTGGGTTTGTTTGTTATAGAGCATATATGTGCAAATGTTTTTAAAGTGGTTTTTAATTCAGTCTGTGAGATAGCTAAGTTTGGAGCAGTATTTAATTTTTCTCATGTCAGTCTGTATATGGGCACCTAAAGTTAGATCAGTTCTTCTTTGGTTGTTTGTGAGATTCTTCAGCTGTAACAACAAAGAAATAAATACATAGAAAGCATTTAATAAGTACAATATACAAAGCATAAATACGTTTAATTTTGCTAGTGTTTCTGCAAGTTATATTTGGACCTTAGGAAATACTAATTTTAATGTTCTGGTAGGTATTTTTCAAAAAATAATTTATATGAGTAACTTGTGTTTGAGGCTTGGATTTTCTTGAATTCATGGTTCCAGTTAGGACTATCAGCAACTTCAAGTACCAGATGATATTTCAGCTGCATTTTTCAGTGTGACTTTGGCTGCAAGGTGAGAAGAGCTGCAAGCTCCGTGCTCTGTAGGTCATTATGAAGTGTGTTCTGGAGTTTGCTTCTGGTTCAACGTGCAGCGTGAAGATTACTGTAATGTAAACAGAGCTTCAAATCTGACGGTGCCTGGCAACTGGCTCCACCTTTATAGAGTGGAAAATCAGTAAGAGCTTATCAGCAACCAGCTAGCTAATCATTGTGTCAAGGAAAGCATGTAGAAATGGGTTATTGTACATCATAGGTATACTAACATGCATGTTGTACTCCTTCGTAGGTTCTGTGATAATGGTTACTGGGCTTTTATATGTGCCAAAAAAGAAAGCTCAAAACACAGCATTTTGAGTTTGTGCTTGAAGTCAGGAGTGGTTATTGAGCTCGAATATGTGTGTGTGTTGACACTGCAATGTGCCATTGTTGTCAAAGCCTTCTGGGTACTTGTGAAAATACTTGGTTTTTACCTACTCAGCATAAGGTACTGAGTCAGAAACAGAACTGTAACTAGCTGACTACTCAAGCTCTGAATTGTGCTAAATATGTTGGGTTTATTACTTGAAATGCAATGAAATGCTATGCAAAAGTATTGTCTATCTCAGGTCGAAGTGCTCATCCAAAAGCTTTGTATCAAAGTTGAAGTTCTCACCGAGGACTGAAGTGTTCACCCATTTTTGTTGTCTATAGGCTTTCAGTGTGAAATAGGATCCTCCTTTCTGTTCTGTTTTGTCCTCTATACCCAGGGGAAAGGCCGTGTCTCTGTACACGTTGGAGTGGTGGGGGAAAATCTGATTAGTCACAGTATGGGGGGAGTAAAACTGTGTACATGTCTATTTCAAAGTTAATGGTCCCAATATTTGGTTTGTAACATTGTCAAATTCTAAGTGTCAGTTTGAGTTAAGGGATAGTATTTGTAACAAATGCTTTCATCGGTTTTGTTATGGGTTAAGAAAGACCTTTGTCCTTTATATCCCCACACATATTTCTGTGTTATCATGGTATAAATACAACAGATATTAATATCAAACTATGCCCAGTATTTTCTCAGGCAAATATATTACTAATGACTTCTTCACTGAATGTACTGATTAAGCAAACAGCCGTAGGGAAGTCTTAAAATGAATTCCATGATTCTGTGCAGTGTATTTATGCTGAGTCCAAAAAGTCCTGAAATGAAAACACTGTCTTGTCTTATAATTATGCTATTTTAGGGACAGATTATTCAAATATGTGCTGTACAGTCATAAATAGTAGGGGTGCTCTTGTTTCAAGGGGCTGTGACGTGCTTGAGTGAAGGATCTGAGAAAATGGAGGGACGCATTCAGCTGAATATTTAAGGTCCATCATAGATCCTTTGGAGGTTGTAGAGTAACAAGTGCTGCTGAGGCCACAAGTGTGGTGACTTGTCCAGGGACAGTGCTGTCTGCTTGGTTATCCATGGGATTTTCCTGCTGTGGTGTGCTCTTAAACAGCTTCTTAAGCCCCATGCTCTGTGGACTGTTTGAGTTATGTAGATGGGCTATGCAGGGTTGGAGAACTGCCCCAGTGTGTGCAGGACTGGGCACTTGGCTTACGTTTACTATTCCTAACTCTGTAGGGTCTTCAGTAGTTCTTTAGAGGTCTTTGCTGCATTTACACATCAGGATTTATTTAGACACTTCGAAAAATTACCTATACTGTTGGTGCTAAAAATTTAAATACTGGCTGTACATTAAAAAAGTATTAATTTTCTCAAAAGTATTTGGTAATCTCTAATAGGATTCTTGTTTCCTAATCCATTATAAACAGATGTTCTTCCCTTTTGTGGTGGGGGAGGGCAGCCTAAATTCAGTAAGATGATAGCAGTAGGGAGTGTTATGTTGGAAAAGTTCACATTCTTAGGAGAGGTGGGCAAATGTGACCTTTTTGGCCTACATGACTCATCATAAGGTGTATGGTTAACTTCCCAAAGCAGAGGAGGCAACAACAGAATTTGGTGTGGCTCTGATGGCCTTTTTGTCTCCCCACCCCTCCATATAGAAAATACTGATATGCTGAAAATAGAAATAGAGCAAAAGTCGGCAGTTTGTTTGATTTGTAGTTCCCAAGGCTTTTCTGAGTATGTACTGCACTGCAGAGCAGCCTTCTGTTTTCCTCACGTTTACTTTTTGCATTCGACTTCTTCTTAGGAACCTAATTGTAAAATCTTCCCCCACCCCTCCTAAAAAGGCAGTAATTAGTTTTCAACTTGTGATCCTTTGGGACTGTATGGGCAGTTCCTTGCCTAGTTTGAATAGGGTCCAGTTACAATGTCTTCCCCTCTGCCCCACTGGGTCAGCAATCGCTTTAACAGATGGCCCCCTTCTCTGTATCCAGCTTAAAAATTTTCTTGTAAATATTGAGTGGACCTGTTCCAGCTATTTACACTCTGGGCTGGTGACTGTTTCTTAGGATGTATCCAGATGGGAGATAGAATGAGCAAGGTGCTTGGAGACTTGTTAACGCACTTCAGAACATATGGTCAAGCGTTTGGACATGGCTCTGGGAGGCGAGTTTGTTCGGCTGAAATAACATCCACTGCCCTTTCCTGCAAAGCTTCCTGGGTCCCTTTCTTTAGACAGCCGTGGGACTCTTGCAGCAGCATTAATGACTCACCTATATTGAATATGAATTCAATAATACAAAAATTACTAAGAAGTAACTTGTGGCTGAAGAGACACTGCTCAATTTTTCAAGTTAATTAAAAGGAAGTAATAACCTTAAATTATAACCAGAAGCAGTAGCATAATGAAGCAGGACAGATTGTGAAATTTGAACAATGATTTCAGGTTTTCTATTACTTAAATTACAGCAGTGGTGACATGACTTTGACAAAGGACTGACCTGGCACATGTTGCTATAAAAAGGTATATAAAAACTTATTTAAAAGTAAAATAATTTTTTAAAAATTTAAAAATTAAGAAACCAAAACAATACGTACACAGATGCTTTCAGCTTCATTGAAAATATAATAGGTGCAAACTATGGAGTCTAAAGATTTGTTGGTTTTAATAGAAAGTAGCAATTGGAGTAACTGTAGCTGTAAAGCTCTAGAAGTAACTTTGAGTTGCTACTTGACAATGTGATATCAATTAATTAGTTAGCTGTAATTTGCATGGAACCAGGATAGTACCTGGGGCTAATTCTGCCAATTCTTGTTTATCTGAACAAATTCCAAGACTTGCAATAAATATGTAATTCATGTTCATTTTGGATGACTGGCTTCCCCAGAATTAAATCTGGGAGAAGGCCAGATCATGTTAACCCTCTCATCACAGGATGCTTGTTTAAAAATTTTTTCATGCTACATTGTTCCTACATGCTATTTGGAAAAACTGTTCCTTTTCCCATGAGTGCCTTCACGTGAATTAGTTTCTCAGCACAGTGTTAGGTGACAGGGTTACTGGCTTTTCCTATAAACCTGGACTCCTGAAATAATTTTTTCAGTGAGTATTAAGTTCTTGAAGCCCAGCTTAAAGGCATGGCTTTCTGACAAAAGAACTTGTGTTTCCTTCAGAATTGAAATTGTGGAATGTGATTGGCCATTGCATACGGGATAAATCTCTCAGTTAATAACCCAACTATGTAAGAATAGAAATTCCTGGAGCATAATCCCATATGAGAGAACTAAATGCACTTGCATTTTGATTGGGTTTTGCTCTCTATGGATAATGTAGGCTGGATTAATATTCCTAAAGCAGGGAGCATTTAGCTAGGAAGTACAAGAAAGGTATACAGGTTTACAGAAACAATGTTGATGGCTTGAATGAAGAACATGTTTCATCTGAATCAGATACAGTGCTGTAGAAGCACTCTGTGGGGTTATTTTTTCCAATGCTCATGTAGTTTATTGTGGTTTTTTTATTGTTGGTGGTTCAATAGTAAATCCACCCTAGAACTGCCCACGAAAGTGCTGAGTTTCAAATGAGGGGATCTGTTGTTTAAATTGTTTGAATACCAATGCTAACATAAAAGGTTTTCTTGTGTTTATTTGCAAACAGTGAATGTCTCTATCTTGGGAAGGTGTGTGAGGAATAGTAAGGAGCCAGTGGTTGAGAGTTACTGACATAATTTCTCCTTTACAATGACCAGTGGTGGTTTGTTTGTTTGTTTGTTTTTTGTGGTGTTCGTTTTTTCTTTTCCTTCTTGCATGATACGGGCATCTTTTAAGTCAGTTGCATTATTGGTTATACTAGGATTGTTTTTCTGACTGCAAACTTAGTTTGGTTTACAATAATGTGAGATTTATGCTCTGCACTTGAAGTTGTGCTGGCATTGTAGGTTAAACAGGCAGATGCCTTTTAAACATAAATGTGATATTTCTGCGGCATGTGTTTTGCTAGCCTGAACTTCTGACTGCATTTATTATTTCCATTAAATAAAAAAAATCAATCATGCTTTAAAAGTAGTTTAAACAAAAGCAAGTGGTCAGAAATATTGCATAGGCTTTTTTCTTTCTTTTTTATGGTGGAATTAAAATTGAGAATTTTTGCCTTGTTCTTTGTATTTGGTTTTTCTCTCTCCTGTGTGAATGATGAATGCTTGAATTCAACTGCAGTGAAGTAGTAGAAGTAGATTTGTTGGTGGTGTGGTGGCAGTGGAAGCAGGTGATGCTGGTGGGGTGCAGCAAAAGGGCTGCCCAGGACAAAGTGAAGGAAACTGGGGAGCTTCCAGGACAGGTCCTGTGCAGGGAGCCTGGGAGTCGGCGTGGGGACTGCATTCTGTGCTTTGAGGCACCTCACAAACACCTGGTCAAATAATGGGATGAAATAGTTTTGACTGTGCCTGAATAGACTGTTGGCAACTCAGTGCTACATTTTTAATATTATGAAGTAGATTGACTGATCTAATTTTGCTTTTCTATTTCTGGAAAAATCTGTTGTTAAAGTGAATGGCTGGCCTTGCTTGGCAATGAGTAAGTTGCTTGTGGTGTTTATAGCTGGCAACAATAATTTTTCTTTTCTCTAATAAAAAGTACTGATTTTCAACTGGAACTAAACCCTTACTATGAAAATTGCATTTTGCTTGCTCCAGAACAGAACCTTTTAATTTACTCAGTAGTAGTTTCAGTCTTGCTGTATTTTAAAAATTAATTTTGTAGAAGTAACTTTAAACATTTTGGAACACTTGTTAAGAAATAAAAAAACTTTCAAGGATATTTCTACTTTATGAACTACTATAGATTGTTACAAGACTTTGTGAATAGTTTTCCCTCCATCAGAAGAGCAGACTTTGATGTTTTAGTCTTCCTTTTTAAAATTTGTACATTATTTTGAGTTTCCTGAATATCCTTACACTGTAAAGGCTAGTATGTAGCTGACCAAAACATAATACCTAAAATCTTGTCTTTACTATCCTAGCCCTTCAAGCAATGTAATTATGTTGCTTCCAAGTGATAAGCCAAGGCAATTTACAGATTACTGGAATGCTTGAAAACACTGACCTTTCAGGTCACTCAGAGCACTCCTATTATGCAGAGATTGCTGTGGCACTGTTGTAATGTGCTGGCCTGTCACATGCTGACTAACTTGCAGAAAGCTTTGATGCAGCTGTTTTAAAAATGCTTTTGCTGACTGATAGGCACTTAGGCTACTGCCTGTGAACAAAGCCAGCTCTCATTCCATGCTTTTAGCCCCCATTTTCTATAACAACACTTCTTCCCTGCTGACTACACACACAGTTCTTATCTGGGCCCAATTGTTGACTTGTCTCCGTTTAAATTGTATTTGTATTAATTTTCACTTCAAAAACAGTTCATGTGTGTGAGAGAGATGCGGTGTGTGTGGTTTATTCAGAGCTGCTGCAAACAAGCAGCCTTGAAAAGTTCATGTGGTGGCTTTAAAGAGTGGGTGGATTAGGGAGAAGAAAGCATGTGTGACTGGGCAGAGCAGGGGAGAGAAGGGATTAAACAACAATGGTCCTTTATTGATGACGAGTACAGTGGAAAGTAGTTTACTGCAATATATTCTATAGTTTGAGCTCTAATGTCTTTTCTGGAGTTGGTGTGAAGAATAAGAATTTGACAAACGTTTTCTTTTAATGTTGATGCTTAATGGGCATCATGGTAATTATGCCAGTACCTTCTTCAGTATTAGACACAGGACTAGAACATGAATAGAGGTTAAGCTGACTTGATTTTTGTGTTTACTGCCTTTACTTTTATTTAGTTTTATTGATAGTTGTTATATCAGGTAGTGTCTGAATTGCAGAGATCATGGGAAGAGGAGAAATAAATACAAAAGAATAAAATCTTTAATTCCAGTAGCCTGGTGAGACTGTTAGAAGGATAAGTTGGATTTTTTTTTTCTTCTGCAAAATACAGAATCCATATTCTCTCTGAAAATAAGGTGTTGGATGTTTGGGTGAAGTAGACTTTAATTCAAGTAAGACTCTACATAAGAAGCACGGTAGCTTGTTACCTATGAGGGGCAAGTTTAGCAATTCACTATTTAATCTTTGTTTCCAGAGAATATGTTTATATTTAATATATTCTATTGATTGCCTGTATCTCAGATTCTAAGCCTGTTGGAGTTCAGTGCATTTGGATCAAAACCTCAGCATCTGTCTTCTGCTGAGAGGTGGAAAATAGAGGTAACGTGATTGATACTGTATGTATCATGTGTGGCTTTTTATATAATTCTGAGCTTCTGTTGTACAGTGTGGCATCGTTGTCTCCTGGTTTGGGGGGAGTGTGCATCAGGAATTCACCTGTTTGCTGCAATTGCAGTAACTGCAGACTACGCAACCTGTGCCTAAAATCTCTTGAAGCAGTAGTGTTGTGTATGCAAGGATAAGCACTGGTGTACTTAAAATTGCCTTTGCTCTTTGACCACATACTATATGGTGGCAATGCACTAAAACATAAGTTTTAAGTTGTAAAATAATGTAATATATTTTTCCTGCTATAACAATGCGGTGAAGAGAATAGAATGAGTAATGATTTTATAGCAGGGAACTAGCAGAACAGTGTATTTACATAGTGTTTTCTTTTTTGGATATGAACTTTGTACTTCTTGTGGTGATTAGTAGGAGAGAAATGTTTGGGTTTTGTATATATTTTCATATATACTTTATAGTTGCACCTTAACTTTCATAGAAGAAAACGTTTCCATAGCTCAGTTCAACATGTGTTAGTCTGAATCAATTTAATTGGCACAGTGAGGCAGAAAAGGAGGCATAATTTACAGGTGTTGATAATGTTACAGTATCTTTGAGAGGATTACATTTCAGAAGTGACTTCTGAAGGTGAATCAACAAAAATGAGTGGAAGAGATGCAACTAAATCAATACATTGATACAGGAGGTACAGATTTAGATATTGGCACTGCACTTAATTTTCCCCTGCAAGTCATTAGAAGTTGCATGACTGAAGATATGACTATTATCGGTCAAGCTTTGAAAGCTTTCTGGCTGTAAGTTTTGTTTTGCTGTTCAATTCTTGCTTTAATGGTAAAATTGTTCTACAGCTATCTTGGGTGGAACTACTCTTTAATGTCTCACCTTTCTGATGAAGTTTTTCACTGTTTTTTATCCTCACTTATTTAGTCTTTGGGATTTTTTTTCTGAAGAATACTCTAGATTGAATGGTTTCTCTGTAAGATGTGGTCTTCTGATAAGTTTTTCCATTGAACTGACTCGTCAAACAGATTTGTCTGGTGTCCTGAAGCTCTTCTAGTTTCTTACTCATTTTGGGGGGATGCTCCTTTGAAAACATTATGGCTTACTGGATTTGCTGGTTTGTTGCTTTCTTCCCCAATATCTTGTTCTCAGTGGCAGGTAACTTGATAGTTTTTTGGGGCAACAGTTAAATTAACTGAAACTATAATCTGAGATAAACAGGTAATTCACCAAAATTATACAGACTTTTCAGCTGTTAACCAAGTGCTTACCCGGTTTCTTCTCCAGCTGGTTGGATAAACAACTAGAATGTCATTCATACTTTTCCATTTCAAAAAATGTGCTGAGTAAACGAAAAAGACATCTGCCCATTAAGCACAGATGGGAAATACTTGCTAAGAGGTGGATTTGATGGGTAGCATCTCTCAGTAATTATGTATAGACTTTTATTTTTAGTCTTTGTGTTCAGAGTTCCTCTTCTGAAATACTCTGCGTGCTTCTCATCTTCAGCATAGCTTGGCTTGCAATCAGGGATTAATCTTGATGAAATGATGACTGAGGGAGAGAGCAGCTTCTCATAGGTCTGGCTCTGGTTGAGTTACTGCACAGTTGATTTATTTCAAAGTTGAGTTGAAGCCTTGGCATCTGCTATTACGTTGTGAACATGTCTTGGTGTAGTGATTATTTGGGATTCTTTGCTTGGTGTGTCTTATCTATGCAGAATCAGAACTATGTACTTGAACATAATTAATTTTTCTGTTTCCATTTCTAAAAGGTACCAAACTGACTGCTATAGAAAATAATTTGTGATGTGTCTCTGTATTAGATACTTAGGGCTGAGAGTAAAGGTAGTTCTTCAGGCCTGTACAGTAAGGAAGAACACCAGCGGCTTAACTGTAAAGGCAATTCTAAAAGTGCCACAGCATTCTCCTTCTGTTCAACCTGCCAACAGCAAGCTTTTGGTATTACTTACGGTGCTGGTTTGTCTAGATTTTCATTGTCAGACATACATAATGGCTGTCAAACTTCTGCCAGTATTTACTGGGGTTTATTTGTAGCTTTCTTTGATACCTCAATAATTTTTATATTTTGTTAGTGAGTGCTTGTAGAGTATGCAATTTTTCTTCTTCTTCTCAGTATTGAAAACAAGTCTATGAAAGTAACAGACATGCATTTAAATAAGGTCATTACTTTTGCTCACGTTGGATGATTTTTTTTTTTTTTGTGGACTGGTGTAAATTGCTAAATGTTCTTTTAACTTGCACTGGAGTAGACTTTTTTTTTTTTTTTTTTTTTTGGTGGTAGGGAAAAGGGCCTCTAAAATGTATTGTGGAACAAATGTAAAGTGAACCCCCTAAAAAGTAAAGGTGCTTTACAATCTAGCTTGACCATTTTATCAACCTTGTTTAGGCTGAGTTCCAAGTGCAAGCTTCAGATACTACAGTTCTGTGTTTTGATGCTTATCACTTTCTTACACGAGAGGCTCAGATTTCATAGTGTGTACCCAGTGCTAATAGCAGTACCAATAGAAAAACCAAACTGAAAATATGCTTGTATTGTATCCTAAAGATAATAAAGAAAACCTAAAATATTGCTTTGGAAAATCCATTCAAAGTAGTACTGATGCTTGCATTTAATTGTACAGATGCAATTGTGTGTTTTATGTAGGTATGTGGGGCTGTAGGTTATTTGAAGTGATGATGTTAATATGTTCTTGTCCTAGTTTAGGGCAAACTTAGGGAAAACCTCTGGAAGGAGCCCCCAGAAAACAAAACCCCCACAACTCCTCCCCCCACCACCGGGTTTGGGAAGAATTTCCTCAGAGGAAAAGTAGAAAAATCCTGTTCATTAATCAAACAAAACACTCCCCAACACAAGAAGAGAAAATGAACAGCCCCAGATGACAAAAAAACTCTTTCACCGGTGTGAGAGGATGACAAACTCAGAAAATCTCTCCTGCGAGTGGTATCAGTCTCTGGCGCTGGGAATGACTGCTGCAGATCCACATGCTTTACTAACAGCATTCCCTCCAATTTGGAGAGAGGAGCAGAAAGTTTACACTTTTACACTTCTGTGAAGTGTCACTGGCCACTGGTCTCAATATTGAAATCTGTTAAGTGTGCGTCAATAATCCGCGCTGTTGTTGTGGTAAGGCAGGTGTTGTCTTTGATCTTTTGAGGGTAACCGTGGCTTGGGAGCACTGACTCCTCAGCTGACAATGCACTGTCAAGGAAAATGTTGCCAGTCTGGTAATTGCACGCAAACTGATAATTGGTACATGCTTGTGGAACCTTGAGAGTGTTCAGTTTGTCAGGACTGAGCAGCTAAAATCCTTAGTTTACTGTGTAGTTGCAAGATGTAAAACAGAGGTGGAATGGGAAAAGAGCTTTTAAGTACATTTCTTTTTTTCCTGTATTGCCTTGTAAAAACTTAGTTCGTTAAAAAAAAGATCATGAAGCAATCATAAAAATATGTTGCTGATTTATCCAAGGCCCATGTTATCACAAAATTGGTCTTTTACATCCTTTACTTGCAGATGCCAATATACACCTGATGATTGGGGTGCTGGTGGTAACATCCAAGGGCAAGAGTGTGGTACAGGTGAAGTTCTGCTCTTGAAAGAATTTATGTTTAACTGTGAAATTAAATGACATTGTTTTATGTGCACCTTCTCTTGAGAGTCTCACATCAGCACCATTGATGTCTTTTTTTTTTTTTTTTTGGTGGAATCTGGAGTTAATGCACAACAATGTGAACAAATGTTTGCCAAGGGGGAAGATACAGCTAAGTGGGGTTTCTGTTACCCTTTTCCTTGCTTCTTTTTGAACTTTGTTACTCTTGAGGTGGATTTGTTCTCTTTTGTCTAGAATGTGTAACTTGGGGTAACAGATGGGGTAGGACTTAGATGTGTACCAGTTATTTCCCCTGGTCTGTAGCCTTTTTGTTATTTTCATAGAATTTATTGCATTCAGAATGTTGAAGTTCAATAGAGGTGCTTTCTGTAGCACAAGGAGTGCTGGGGCAATCCAGGGATGAGGTAAAGGCTGTGTAAACTTGAGTGCGTTTTCAGGTTGCAGACTGGAGTGTCATGTTATAGTTTTGCAGATTTTCCTTCTTGCAGTTTTTAATGTGAAGTATAATCAGAACAACTTTAGAGAATTTTGCTCTTGTTTAAGGGTTTTGGCTTTTCCAACTCCATTTTTAAAATACGGTTCTACTTGAAGTTGTGGGGATGTAAACTAATGTCATGTGGTTAAAGCTGTTGGTGAGGCAGTTTGTTTCACTGAAATGATTTTATTCTTAATTGCTGATATAAATACAAAAATAGCTTTTTGACCATTTTTACAGTTAACCTTTGGCTTTCTGTACGTGGCTCTCTTTTCCCCTTTGAAGGGACTGTGGTTTTAGGTCTAATTGGGCTTTTTTGTCACCTTGAAACTGAATTGGGGAAGTGGAAGGTCAAGTTGAAACTGCAAAAGGCAGGCCTTGAAGCTATTTAGTCTGAAAGATTGTAATTTTAGGTAACTTAAGCTTTCTGGATTTGCATACTGGGTTTTATGCAAAATTCAGTGTTAGTTCATCTACAATGATAGAAATAATTGTAAGTCTACCAAATGGATTTTTATGAGAATTACTTTTGGAGTGTGCTGTTTGCATGGTATGCATAAGGCAACTTGCTGCTAGGAAGTTCTAATCTGGTCAACAGTTGTCTGCTTTTGAGCATGTTAGTGAATTCCCTTGTTCCATTCCTTTGCTTTGATGTGCAAACAGAAAAGAAAGAAATCCTGTATGTCTGTAGGGTGGGATGGGAAACGATGTGATGGTTATGTAAATCTGAATACCTACAGAGGTCAGCTTGAAGCCTGTGTACAGCCTCTTGTCCAGTAATTACTCTGTCATTTTTTCCCAGTGACTGTAGCCAATGTCTCTTTTGCCCTCGCTTTGTGAGGGGAGGGAAGGGAAACTGGATGTTGGGTGTTGGCTCCTGACTCAGTGAGTGACAAATAGCTGGGGTAATTCTTCAGCCTGGGTTTCATAGGAATTCAGCTGTTTGGAGTGGGGGTAGGGATACAGTCTACAAAATAGAAAATCCAACCCCCAAAAAACAAGAACACGGTGTTTTCAAAAAGTGCTTTTCTTAGGTTGATCTATAGTGGTTTGTATCCAGCTTTTCTGAAGAGGTCTGGTTGTGAGCCACTGGTGTAGTGAAAGGCAATGGTGGGACTGCTGCCAGTAGCAAATCAAAGAATTGTGATCAGGGCAGCTGATGGTGGTGGGCAGTATTTCTGACCTGCTTTTAGTGCTTCTTGTCCAGTCTTGGCTCCCCAATGGGGCTGGTTTTGCTGCTGCTCTTTAAGAAGATAGGAGTTACGATAGAAATAAAGAGAAGTTTTGGGTGGCAGGGTCACCCCTATTGCTGCTGTGTGTCCTTATAGGGAAAGGGAAAAAAGTGTGGACATGTCTTACTGGTTCTTCCTGCTTGCTGATTCTTCTGGAGCTGCTGTTATATACTCTTGTGCTTGCTAGTGGCCTTGACTCCTAAAGAGAAAGGAATAGATCACTTTAAAAAAAAAAGGAAAATCTTAATAAATTGGAAGGTAGAAAAATACGTGTTTTCTATAAAACATGCTGGTAAATCTTTGGTGAAAATGGGGTTTCTTTTGCCTTCTGAAATCAAACATCCGTATTTTGCCAATATCTAATAGTAAAGCCGGGATTAAAGAGTTAAAAAAACATCCCACTCCAACTGGCTGTGAATAAGCAATTGTGTTACCCATGAAAGCAGCAGAGAGGGTTATCAAAGTGTCTGCAGGTATGTTGTTATATGGGCAGTGTTTCTACATTCATAGTCAATGAATAACCCACCTCTTTTATTTTGCTAGCTTCTCTGCTGGTCCTTGTAACAAAACCATTATCAGTGCCAGGCTGATTCCTTGTTTCAGTTCAGAGTAGCTTTTCGAATAAAGGAGATGCTCTGTGCTGAGAATGAAAGTAGCCTTAAGCTTTAGGCTGTTGCTCCTCCTTAACCCTTTGTGTTGCTGAGTCGTGGCCTCCAGGTGCTGTTTTAAGGAGATACTCAATATACTTCCGTGTACTCGGGCTGACAGCAGACTTTGCTCCAAATCCCCTGGCTGCTGTGCCTTGCCTCGGTTATGTTGTAGGACACCTCTTCACTTGGTCCACACAACTGAATTGCTTTTTCTTCGACCCCATTCACCCCTTTGCACCACTCTTTGGAAACTGAACCTTCACAATCGCTTTGATTTTTCATAGTAGTAGTGGATAAGTTTCATTATATTACATAGATACTAAACACAAAGGGTATAAAGGACTGATGAAAATGAAGATGTTGATTGAGCTGTAGGAAGATGCTCCTTGGCACCTGTGAGTTCATCTGCAGATGTGTGGGCTGCTGAATACAATGGATCAACTTAGCAAAGGACTTTTCACTCCATCTCTTCTCCTGCACTATATTGTTCAGAATTTAGATACTGGTTTTAATGACTAACACATCTTAGTGTCTTTCTTTCTACACTTACCTGGTTGTGAGTTCTGTCAGAGCTATGTTACTTAGTTTTGAGATTGAATGCAAGGACAATTGTAGCATGCTGTTTTTTTTTTCCTGTGACACCTACTAATCAGTAATGTGTTAGCTTTAGAAAGAGTTTATTCAGCAGGAAAATCCTGGAACAGACTGATGTGCATATAAGCATGAGAGACTGAGACTTCACAGCTGTCTCTCAAAGTGTAGTAGATTGTCCACTTAAACAGATATTTCTTCAAGGTACATGTTTTCATGAAATAGGCAAATCCATTTCATGGTGAAGTAATATGGAAGCTAGATGTTAATAGAATAGGGATAGTCCTTTTTGCTGAGGAAAAATGAGGTGTTTTCTGCTTTCCACACTTGTCTGATAAGAAGGGTTAGGAATGTTTACCTTCCTGATTGGTGAATAAGCCTTTTGAATGCTGTGGTGGTGTTTGTTACCTTGTCCCTCAATCCAGGTCTCATGTCCATCTCCTGCTGGGGGGTATGGCTGCTCTAGTTCTTATTCTTGTCTTTCTTAGTGACTTCCTGGACTTGTTTCTTTTCCTCTCTCACTTCACAAGCTTGCATTTGAAAGTAAAATAGAACCCTGCTGTGTTCCCTGTAAGGTGCTTTTTAAGCCAAACTATTTGTTACCATTGTGTCCTTACTCCAAAGTCACTAAAAATTTCTAACACAAGAAGTTACTCTTTTTCAAGAAGCTGTAAGACTTTATTTACCCTCTCTTCCTTTTTGAACTCCTGTATTTCTGTATCCTTGATTTGAGACTTGCTTTCTTTGATGTGTGAAGTCAGTGCGAGCTCACAGTTGTACTGTGTTCTGAAGATGCTCTAGTAGCCATGTGACTGCTAAAATTGAATCTTCTTAACTGACACTTACTCAAGTTGAGGGTGGGAAGATGCCATCTGTGTGTGTGGTTGTTCAGGTTAGGGAAGGACACTTTCCCTGAAATTTCTTACTAAGAGTGGTTGGTTGAGATTCAGAGGAAGAAACTCTGTACCTAAAAGCAGGGCAGGGGTGAAAGTCTTACTACCCAGTGATATATTCATACTGAGATTCAAGGGGTAAAATATCAGGGAAACACACTCCCCTCACCCTGCTAATCCTGCTACTACAAAAATAGTTGTCAGCTGTTTCCATGAGGCAAAATGTAGTGTGTGTGCATGTTCAGAACACCCGCATTTCAAATGTTAGTTCTAGAAGAATGTGATAAATAACTATAGAATGCATAGTTTTACTGTGGCTATGTCGACTGTAAAAAGCAAAACCAAAACAAACCACACCCTCCCCCACCTCAAAATTTTAAAGAGAAATTAACCTAAGTAGGCTACTCTTTTATTGTCACAATGGAAGATATCAAGACTGTTACTGTAACTGGAATTGCAATGCAAGCCTCTTAAACAGTTACTTGTAAGCTCTGATCTTGGAAAATCAACCCAGCTCTGTCTTAGTGGGATACTGTTGCTTGTCCCGAGGCTCTCATTTGACAGATCTTCAGAGTACATTGATCTAGAATTTATGTGGTGCAGTGCTTGATAATGATTGGATTAAGATTCTCTTGATTAAAAACAAGGTGAGAGGCATTCTATCATCAGGTGAATTGCTTGAGCACTTTGCTGCTTTCTGTCTCCATTCATGTTGGCAATTTCTTGGTGGACATATCTTTTACGTGCATTTTGGTTTAGTATTTTTTAAATAATAAGCCATAGAGAAGATTTATTTATGCTTCTTATATAAAGCTAATACAGTATCATTTCGCTTTCTTTGATACTGGTACTGTGCTCTTCTCCTCCCCAAGGGAAAAACCAAACTGGAATAAGTCCAGCTGATGTTCTTTGAGTGATAAAACACTAATGCCAAGCTGTCTATGAGTGGAGATGGAGGTTGTGTCTGCAGTTGGATGATTTGATTTGCTTTCAGAAATGTGCTGGAAATGGGACTTACATAGAATCACACAGTAATTAAGGTTGGAAGGGACTCTAGGGATCAGCTAGACCAAGTCTGTGTTCAAAGCAGTTCTCACCAAATCTAATTTATAGAACAATTGCAGAACAGTGAGATCAGACCATCTAGAGCTCCACAGAGCTCTGGAGATCATCTGGTCTAGCTCCATAGTGAGAGCTGGGTCAGCTACAGGGCTGCCAAGGATCTTGTCCAGATCAGTTCTGAGCACCTCCAAGGATGATATTCTGTGGCCTTCTTGGGCAGTCTGCAGCACCATTTGACCACCACTGTGGTTTTTAAACAAACCCACCAGGTAGGTAGTGTGAGACTGGGATTTGCTGCTCTAAACTGTGTCAGTTCCTGTGAAACTGGTGACAACAGTGTGCACTTCTGAGTTCCACTGATGCATTTCAGCTGGATTTATTTTACTTTGCTGGGAGGCTGTAGTTTGAGCTTTTCCATTCCCAGGACTGCCTTCCGTACAGGAGCAGTTGCTATTGTTGGAGTTGAGATGAATTGGTGGGGATACAGGTAACAGTGACCGCATAAATGTATGTAACATTTGCACAAGATATGAGGGAGAGGGTATTTTTGAGGATGGAAACTGGTAGGAGGGCAATGTGTGCTGCTTAAGCTGCTTTTATTGTGGTAAAATAATTGCTTTTCAAGTTGCGTCCTGAGATTTAAGCAATTTAAATATTACATGAGTTCCTTGAAGATCTTGGTTTTGAAATGATGCAAAAAAAAAAAAAAAATTGAGGTTAAATAATGAGAGGATAAATCCTTTCAATTACATGTTAGAATTTATGCTCTAAATTAGGAGTCTTTAGGTCCTAATAATGCTGACCTAGGTCAGTATGGTAGAGAAGTGACTTAAAAGCAAAATACAACTTGTCTGTGCTTCTCTGTGGCAAAATCCCTTGCTGGGGGGAGAAACATGGCTTGCCATTGTGCTATTTTAACCTCTCTGTTCTGTTTGATTTTGCTATCTTCTGCTAGTGTACTGGCCTGGAATAGTGATCTGTGAAACACTACTACAGGCACTTTGGAGTTTGTGATCCTATGTGGTTTCACTGCCAGCTGGAAAGCAAAATGGAAAGAAGCAAAACAGACAAGGATCCCAAACTCTGAAGCACAGTTTTCCCACGCCTTAGCCATCAGGAGCTAGTAAGCTTTGCTTAGCTGCTGGCTGATACTGTTACCAGGGTGTTTGAGTGGTAGTCTTCATCTGAAGTAACTCGACCTGAGATCATTTGGGATGTATCTGCATGTGGGTCTTGCAGTCTGGTTTGTTTTGCCTTATTCCTGAGTGTCAGCCTTCTGCCTTTCATGGATAATGTGATTTACTAGGCCTGTGTCATAAACACTTCTATAAATACTCAGATTTAACTGGATCTGTAATCCAGTATTTAATTATTTAACTAAAATGCAGCATCCCTCCAAAATTGTGCATACTGTTCTTGATTAGGGCTTTTTTGAGAGCGAGGTCTAACATTTTTTGAATTGAGCAGCAGTACCACTAAGCAAAAGGTTTTATGATCCCTTCTGTGATGTATGAAGCTTGGACTTAAAAGGCCATTCTGGAAAAGTGAGTCATGCTGAGCAAGCTGGGTAATACATGGATGTGGTGAGTTAAATGCTGAGCTACTTTTCTAGCTTGGAGAGAACAGTGCCCAGAAGTTGGAGCAAAAATCTCTCTTGTAGAAAAATTTGTCAAGAAAACTAGTGATTAGGGAATGTTTTTAGATACATGCAGCGAGTGTCTATGTTGAAAAGGTAGCCACTAACCTTTGGAATTTTAGATCAGGAGTCAGTGGCAATTGTTTTTAGTAAGGTAGTATCTTGCAGAGCGGTATGTGTTTTTGGAAGCACAGGGAGAATTGAATGGAATGGTTAAACAGCCTAGTTATTGCTAAAATGTGCATGTACGTATTTAGTCCTACTTTTTCTTCTCAAGGTTGTTCTTTAAATCATAAAGATGACTTGTACTGTTCAAACTGTCCATACATCCATACCATTGTAGAGACTTGGTACTTGCAGAGTGATCTAATCAAAGCGTGTTCATTTTACTGACATGCAGTGTTGAAAATTCTGTGTTTTTCTAAAACTTGGATTGTGCATTGTCATCTGAACAGCAACTTTAATCGTGGTTTTCCTCATACAGACTTTTCATGAGGGGGGCTGTTTAATATAGGTGAATGTTTGGGAGGAATGGAACTCTTCACTAGAGCTTTGAACCCAAGATATCAAATGGAAAAAATTTACAATGAGTGCTACTTTACTTTTCAGTGGTTAGTACCTGTGCTTCAGAGAGGATGGTTATTATTTCTGTTTTAAGAGATGGTTGATGTCACTTCTGTGGATGTACACTCAGAAAGTGAGGATAAATGCTGGTTTCTTGGCTTCAGTGATTCTGTGAGGTTTTTTTATGCACATCTCAAAAGAGTCCTTTAGTAAAAGAGATAATTAAATAAACAACATGCACCTGATGCTCTGTGGCAGTCCCTGAGTCTTAATCTGATCTCTTGAATCTTCTCTCAAAAATATGTTCAGGGAAACAGTCCTTCTCCTTGGAAGGAATGGTGATCAGGTGACAAACTAAAGATACAGGCTGTTAGCAGAGTATAGGACAGACATGGCAGGGCAGTGGTGAGAATGTAGATGTAGCAATGTGCAGTTTGCAGTGCTGACCCTGCCTCAGTGCTCCCTTCCTCCTGACTGCCTGCACTTACTCCGAGAGGTGGCTGCCAATATTTGAAATACCTCAAGTAACTCTAAGGTTCCCTGTAGAGAGGCTGTGGTGCATTGTGTATGTGTTAGACTATGGAAGACAAAGCTCTCCTTTCAGTTGATAAAATCAGTCAGATAATGGGATTCTGACCTCATTGCACTAATTGCTGGTGAACAACTGTTAAAAAATGGGTCCCCTGCCCCCAGTCAGCTGAAGGTTTTTATGATAAGACAATTGGAGGGAATCTGTTGGAATTTAAGGTGGCTGTAGTTTAACTAAGCAAGAACAAAGGTGAGTATCTGTAGAAAGCCATCCTGGTCAGTGTTGGAAACAACACTGTGCTGCAGCTGAGTGCTGAAAGATGCTGTGTGTTGGGAAGTGACCTCTTCATTCCTTGTTCTGGGCTGGCTGAGGAAGATTCAGTTTTCTTTTCTTATGCTTCCTCAGGAAGCTGTGTGTTTTGGATATTGACTTTGATTATGTTGATTTTTAATTGAATGATAAATATCACTCCCTAGATACATAACACACTGAAGAAATTCTTACAAGAGTTTCAAATTCTGATTGTTCTGATAAGCTCTTCTAAGTCTTGTTCCCACAAGTGCAAACCAAATGTATTGATTCTGCATTTAACCTTTAGAACTTGGAAGTTCAGTAACATCCTACTGCTGAACTGGACATCCCCAAGAATAATGGAAAATCAGTTTTAGAAGCTGAAGAGAAATGCAGCAGGATGGGTGAGGTGTATGTATGTCTGGTGTGTCATTCTGAAGTGGAACTCTCACTCTAAATATAATATTACAGATAATACTATATTTAATAGGTTTTTTTAGTATATAGAGAATAAATACAGTGTTTTTTCCCTTTTTTGACACAACTCAGTACTAGTTCTTCCTTCTTGTTTTTTGTGTCTTGAATAAGAATGCTGTCACAGTTGTTATTTTAGGAATGTTTTTTGACATGAACATTTTATTGTAAGTATGGTGTACACAACGTGACACTGCAAGCTTGAAGCAAATCCTGGTGTTCTTTACATGGTTGAGTTTGTGATCTGACCATTCACTTCTTGTGGTTTGCATGCTGTGGAAAGAGCTCACAGCTGTCAGACACCTTTCCTGTCCTCCTGTGTTCTGTGGAGAGTAAGAGCAATATGCCCCCTGAGGTAGCAGAAGCAGTTGCTTCATTTTATTGTCTGCAGGACAACTGTCAATGCTGATCTGCAGAACCAGGCTGGTAAAGATGCTAAATGCAACTTACTGCTTCCCACAGGAGGTCCTCTTGTGTAGTCTGGAGGACAATCTGTTTTAGGTAGATATCTAGATATTTTCTCTGAAAATGCAATAATCTCCTTGACCTTAGTGAGAAATGGATGGCAACTGTAGATATTTAACACTTATATTTATTTATCAAAAATTGCTGTTAAATTTCATTAGGAAGTTACATGGTTAAAAACTCGTTTGTCCTCATGTATCAAAATTTGATCACAATTGAGGAAACAATTCCTTAAAATCTGTCTTGTCATTCAGAACACAGTTCACTTCCTATGAAAAGAAACTGAGTTAAAAAGGGAACAATAATTCCCCTAGTAAGTCCCCCTAGACTTGGAAAGAAAGAAACATTGGGGAACTATTCTGGTTTGGATTTCAAGAATGTGTAGGTGCTCTGGCCTTAGTCTGAGCTGGGGTATAGAAATCTGAAGTGTTGATCTGCAAGAAACCTGTCCTCTGGAACTTGCATTATTTTTAAGATAGAATACTAATTTCTGTGGCTGTTGTTTGAAGCTTTCCAAATGTGAACTGGAACTGTCTTCTGAAGCCTGTGGGTGGCTTCAGTGCTGCTGCTGGCAACAGCTTTTTTACCTGCAGTGCAGGTAAACTGAGCAAGGCTATTTGCAACATCACTGCATTGCTCAGTTCAGAAGCCAGTGTTTTGTTAGTGTTTCAGAATGCTTGAAAGAAAACTGTATGTGTGCATGTGCACACATACCCATCTGTGTGAGAAGGTGAAAGTTGGATGAAAAAAGACATGGTATAAAAAACCTCCCCAAAAAATGAAAAACAAGAAACCCCCAGCCAACAACCAAAAAAAACCCCAAAAAACACATCCCTTGAGAAGAAGGAAATAAATATGTTGAGAAGGGAAAGAAAAAAATATTTGTTTTTGTTTGAAGGACACAAAATGTTTGTGTGAAGCCCACAAAGGGAGCTTTCTGAAAAGATGTTTACTTTGAAATGTTTATTTCTCAGGGCAATTCCAAAGATGAAAGAGTTGATCAAGATTTGATGTTTCCAAGATTTTGAGCAAATGATAAGTTTCATAACTTCCATATTGATGAATTGCAATGTCATGTATGACTCTATCCTTTAAAGAGTAATAAAACGCCCAACCCACAAACACATCCATCCATATACAGAGCTGGGAATACTAATTGCCTCTAAAAAGTTTTAGGACAAGCTTAAGGAAACTTTTCACTTTAATAAAGCAAAAGTAATACATAAAATCATAAAATAAATCACTGGAGTCATGATACCATTATTCTTTCTATTCTTTTTTTTCTTAATATATGTGCTAAGTTCTAGGCTTCTCAGGTACAAGAAGGACAAGGAGCTGCTGGAGAGGGTCTAACATTGGCCACAAAAGTGAAGGATCTCTTATGAGGGGAAAACTAGACCTGTTTAGTCTGGAGAAGACTGAGAGGGGAATCTCATTAATGCATATAAATAATTTCCCAGGCAGGTGCCAAGAGGATGGTGCCAGACTCATCAGGGGTGCCCAGTGACAGGCTGAGGAGCAGTGGCCATAAACTAAAACACAGGAAGTTTCACTTCAGCATGAGGAAGAGCTTCTTTCCGTGGAGGGTGGCAGAGAGAGCCCTGCAAGAGCTGCCCAGGGAGGGTGTGGAGTCTCTTTCTCTGGCGACATTCTACATAACCTGGATGCATTCCTCTGTGACCTGCTCCAGGTGACCCTGCCTGGGCAGGGGAGTTGGACTGGAGGTCCCTTCGAGCCTTAAAAATTATGTGGTTCTGTGTGATTCTGTGATGCAAAGTCATTGGTAATGTAGGTGTAGGAGTTTGCAATGTTGTCCACTTGCATTTCAAATGTATTGAAGGGTCTCTGTGAAATCACAACTCCTGTTTAGGGTATCTTAGTATTCTCCTATATTCCATGTTACTGGGTGTTAGGCTGTATATATTTTTCAGTTCTTGCTGAGTCACCTTGATTTCCCTTTAATTAGTGGTGAATATCATGAAAAATAGAACACTTTGAGTATGGCCTAAGAGCAGCATCACAACAGGGACCTCAGCTGATGGTAGCACAGCTCATTCTTCTGCCTCACTTGTTAGTGCTAAGTGGGGTGAGTACCTTCACAAGTCTTCTTTAAACTTCCCTTGGTCTTTTGTGAGGGAATGCAGTTCTTTGCAGATGAAACTAACTCAAGCCATTTGTGTCAAAGCCAGCACTCACCTCAGACTGCCTTTGAACTGTTTCCACTGTTCTTGATTGGACTGTTTGGGCATGCAGAAAGAATTAAAATAACATATTATTTGCTTTACTGTGTAACTAATGGATATTTGGTGTTTCCAAGTCTTGTGCATTTCAAGTGGATGTATTAGTAAAATGTAGGGGAGGTGGTAGCAATAGTGTGAGCAGAAAAATGGAGGACAAAAGTGGAAAACCTGAGCTTCTGCGGAAAGGAGAAAGGCTTTAAAAATGGCAGCCTCAATCTGACTGAGCAGTGAGTGCCCTGTCCAGGTTTAGAAAGGCTGGTGAGTTTGTGAGGTTGGTCTGGGGATTTTTTGCATTTGTCTTGGACTTTTTTTGTTAACTAGTAAGTCTCCTTACACTTCTTAGAAGCATATTACATAGGGAATTTCTTTTTTTTTCTTACTCATGGCTTAGCTGTTGTCTTGTTCTGCTGCAGCTCTGGGTTTGCCAGCTGCCCTGGATCTAGTGAGAGCAGTGCTGAGCTGGTTGAACTGGGTTTTATCAGTTGGTGCCATACCCAGATGAGGTGGTGTTGTTTGCCCTGTACACCCAGCTCCAGCAGGGAGCACAGGCACTCAGAGCCATGGAAATCAGGTGCCCTGTCAGCCAAGGAGCTCAGGCTGTGCTGGCTGAGCGGCCTCTGTGCTGACACAGGGCTGGACCTTCGCAGTGCTGCCAGGACAAGTGCGGTACATGAGCAGGGTTAACGTCGCTGGATAATTGCAGGTAGAAATGAGGCCGTTTATTTCAATTACAATGTAAATTACAACTTGGATTGGATTTTATTGGATTCCTGTTGCACCTTCTTCTGAACAGGCACTACTTCGAGCTTTTTGCTCCAGAAGTTTACTTGCAGAGAAAAGTCTTCACTTGTTGATGAGATGTTTAGCCTGAGAAACTCTTGCCAAAACTAAGACAGAATGAGAACATCAGAAATAAGGCAGAAAATCAGTATTCCTTGACCGTTTAGCAAGCAAAACATTCTGTTTTGTTTCAAAGATGGCTTTGTGTGTGTAAATTGTTACTGTTTTAGTATATATTTGGTCTGAGTTTAAAAAGCTGGAGAGAAATAATCTAATTCTGGGGTAGAGTTGAATCAATTTGTAATGCGAAGGAGCAACATTTGGTACTGAATTGAGGAGAATTACAGCTATTTGAGTGAAATACATCCCAATTAAGTTGCAACAGCACTTTCAAGAGAAATGAACTCTGAAAGAGAAATGAGCAGTAATGTGGCACATCCCAACCCTTGAAATTCGAGCGAAAAATGCAAGAGCTTTTTGGCATTATGAGAAGAACTCGCTTTCTGAACCCAGTTGCAAATTCTTATGTTCTGAAATTGGATCAAGTTTTCAGAGGTATTGTTTGTGAGAGTAAACACTCCTACTGCTGTTTGTTGTGATACTGGTCTGGATTAAAAGTTCTGAGTACTTCTTGTTGTGGCGGAGTTACTGTAACCGGAACAAATTGAGAGCAAAGTAGATTTTCAGAAAACCAGCACCACCATGTTGCAGAGATGTTTGTGTTCTGATTCTGTTCTTTACTTAGTGATTGCATGCTCATGAGGGGGATGGATATGGAGCAAAACACTGGACACTCCCTCTGGAAAGGTAGAAAATGTAACAGCAGGATGTTCACTGCGTTTCCTGCAGCCTTCCTGCCTGCTTTCAGGCCTTGGGCTCTGCTGGGTTTTCCTCCCTCATGCTATTTTCCCCTTGCCAAATGTTTGCTTGTCGTGGCACACTAAGTAGTTCACTTTTAAGCAGAAATGCAGGTATGTCAATATTGTCATAATGTTACTGTTTAATCTAGTTACCTTAGAGAGGACCTTGTAATTTCTGCAGTGCTACTGTTCACCAAAATAATTAGCTAAGTGCACTCCATTAAAAGTGACCTGTGTGCATAATACAGTAGCACAGGTACTTAATCTGTAGCTGGATGTTCATGAATTAGTGGTAATCTGCATATAATTAAAACAAGCAAAAACAGAGTGTAAGTATGAATGTTAGAATATAAGTACAACTGATTGGACTGGCTACATCTGTGATCTTAACGAGCAACCAAGAGAGCCTGTATCACAAATGCTGCTTGTAGTCCTTCCCTTGAAACTTCTTTATAACTACATGCTCTGTAATCTATTTTGCCTATTCTTCCCCCCTTCCACAGGAAGTTCAGCTGTGACATATAAAGGCAGGAAATGTGTAATGAATGAGCCAGGCCAACTTCTTCTGTAGCTATTCTATATGAATATTAATATTACTTTTGAATGTAGGTTTTTGTTTGTGGTATTGCACAGCTATTGAAAGTGAAGTCTAATCTTTGGTGTTTTTCTTTTCTCCTTAGAGCACAACAATGGAAGAAACAGCTATATGGGAACAACACACAGTGACTCTTCACAGGGTGAGTTCATACAATTGGCTGTGTGTGCCTAACGCAGGATACTGGTAGTTTGTGAAAACAATAGGAAAAAGCCAGATGTCAGGAAGTAAAAGGAAAGGAAACTGTCATATTCCCTTGTTTAAATTTAGAAGTGTTGTAAAAGCTCCATGTGATAGCTCTATTTGTTTGTTGGGTTTCAGAGATAAGCCCGACTACGAATAACCATGCTAGAAACAAAGCTTTAGATTACATCTGTACCTAACTGGAGGGAGGTAGAAATCTGTGTTCATTCATGGTAGTGCTGTAACTATGCTTGAAAGTTCTAAAACTTTATTTGCAGGGACATAAAACAGTGTAGTTGCATATAAATAAATATATTCAAAACAGTCTTATTTGCTTGCCACTTTCATGCCCTGCACAAAGGAATGTGTGCTGGGAGCCAGAGAATAGCAAGACTGCTTTTGCATTTAGACTGACTCCTCTTGTTTGAGTTACTCCTAAATTGAGTTCTGATGCAGCTATCATGAAGCTGAGTCAGTAAGGAATTAATTCTTAGGAAAAATCAGAGCAGGGTGGGATGCCATTTCTGGCAGCAACTTGGTATTAAAGCAGCTGTAGAATCATGGTCCAAATAGCTGTATTCATCCCAAAACCAGGGAGATGTGGAAGTGTTTTCTCAAGGGAACAAGTTGTACCATTTGCCTTCAGAAATAAATAAATAAAGGCATTTTAAAATTGTAGCTTTGGTGGGATGAATGGACCTTGGACAAAAATGCCAATGTGTAGGTCAGGTGGTCAGGAAAAATGTTAATTCTCTGTCAGACGTGTTAGCTGTTGATTCTAAAGGTTTAAATGTTGTTGATTCAAAGTAACTGTTTGGGTAGGTGCCCTTTTGTGAAGGGAACAGTTGCACTGAGTTTGACCAGAAGGCTGACAAAGTACCCCTTCTCTGACTGCAGCCACCTGATGAAAGGAAAGTTAAAGTACAAATGAAAATGTGTAGTGATGTTTATCTAGGCTACTCTGTAAGCTTCCAACAATTTTTAGGTCAACAAGTTTTTGAGCAAGAAGTTTTATTTCTATATATAATTAATTGCCCTTTATTTTCATCTTGAAGCTGTCCAGTCATCCCTGTAATCTCTGTAAACTTCAGGTTTTTACGCCTATTACTAATTAAATCAGTACTGCTTTATAGTCAAAACCAACCAAAAAATGCCATAGTAATACAAGGTTGACTCATAGGCTTGCTGATAGCTCATTTTCTCTTGAAGGGGACCTTTTCCTGGTTAATTGCAGCAGTAATTTCAGCGACACGAGAAGCGAGATGTTTAGTCAGTGCACAAAGAAATAATGAAATGCTGCAATATGGTGTTACCTTGAATGAAATTCTAAATAACTGGTAGGAACCAGAGATCTTATTTTTGGCTGCACTTGCAACATAGTCAGAAGTTCTTTTATAGCATTGATGTGAAAGTATGATTTGGTTATAATTTTGGTTATGATCTTCTACGTGCCAAAATTCTGCTGGCTCTTCTGGTGTGACTGTTTTGTTGCTGATTAAGTAGCTCTTACTTAGGAGTTGAAAGTTGATGACATGTACTAACTTCAATAGCATTAATATAGTCAGTTAAAAACAAAGTTATTTCCATCTACCAGATAACAAAACCAAGGCCCTTATGCTAATATTAAACAAATATATGCTTAAAATTATTCTTAATGCTAGGAAGAGGGGTTTTCTGGTGAATTCCAGCACTCCTGTCAAAAGACTCATTAGAAAGCTTTTTGGTAAGTAAAGGCTGGAATTTCTCATCAAGAGTTTTTGTTGCCTTTCTTTACCACCCTTCCAGCTTCCTGGACTGGACTGCTACTTAACTCTTAAGAGATTGAGCCAGTCTAAAATTCAGTTAAACCTTACCAAGTTTATCTTTTACTGAGAGATCCTCTGGGTGTCATGTACTTAATTGCAAAGTACTTGAAGGTGGAACCATGCACTTTGTATATCACTTGGGTTTTTTTTCTACTTGTAGCTAAGTTCTGTGTATCTGTGGTAGGTGTATCCTTCCCCCAAAGCACAGAAACCAGTATGTACCTACCTTTTTGTCTGTCCCATGCTGCACTGTGGGAAAGTAGAATAGTACAGCTCTTTTTTTTGTGTTTTTTCTACAACATCTGACAGGTGAAATTCTGATACATGGGGTTTCTTTTAATGCAGTTTTACTTAAGGTGCATGTTAGTATCTTGTATAATCTGCAGTGATCAACATCTTGCTATTTCCAGGCATGTCTAGGAGCTAGGTTCAGGTTTCAGAGAACAGTTCTGATAATCACTTGTTTATCAAGATGATGATAGGCAGCAGGATAAAATGGAAAGTAGGGAGGCTGATTTTTACTGGAAGGTTTCTTATGTGACCTCTTAAATTTTCAGAAGGATTGAGGATTTGATTTTTTAATTGGATGTGTATCTGAAGACCTTGATTTGTCTTATTAGAAACTCTTTATCTGACTTGTAGGCCCTTTTAACTGCTGTCTGTATGTGAGACTGCGTTGTTTCAGGGCTTTTGAATGAGAACATCAAAGTAATGAAATGTAGTCATCTCCATACCAGTGATTTGATATGCAAGTCTCCTTTTAAAAAGTAGTGTGGCAATCAGCAAGATAAGGTTTACAGTGAGTTTCTGCTGCCCTTAGCCTGATGTTTGTGTTTCTTACCTTGAGTGGAGAATTTAAAAAATATTTTTGTTTATGGTGAAGTAAAGATAGAGAATATTTAAATGAAGTTTGACGTAAATGTCTTCATTATCTCTTTTCTCTCTTTCCTTCCCCACCCAAATACGGTGCAAACCAAGTTGTGGTTGTTAAAATAATGGAAAACTAAAAGCAGGAGTGTCATGAGAGGGAAAATTTTACTGTTTTGAAAGTGTTCTTAGTAAGATATTTGTGTAGGCTATTATATATTCTCTTTGATTTTAAAACAGAAAAAAACCCTCACCTCTGGTCATGAGTGGGCATGTAAGATCCTCCTTCATGGTAACAAATTCCACTTAATTCTTGCATCCCAGCCATGATTTCTGGTTGAACTATCTGGGATATATTTTGAAAAGAAGTTCATTCATGCTCTAATGAATTAAAGTGGATGTAAAAGAAGCAGTAAGGTGTGCCCTTCCCCAGTCCCCCAGACTTAGAACAACTTCTTTCTTGGCAGCAGTATAGACTAACTGCTCAGCTCCATTTCTGAGCACTGACTCTCCAAATCTGTATTTCAGTACTGTTGCTATTCACTGCCTACAGGCAAATCTGAAACATCTTTTTGTGGCCTATATTTTGGGAGGAAATAGGAAACAGGTTGGTTTTGGGCAGTAATTAATGTCCAAAAAGCTGAACATCATGTGTCTTTGCAGCCAGATGCAGACTGCCATGTTGCCTCTGCTGTCACTGTAAGGTTATGAAACTCCTTGCTGAAGCCAGGTCATGTTTGTTAAAAAGTCTGAAAAAGAGAAGGTAAAGTCTGCCACCACAAAGTGTGTGCTCTGTGAAATAGGGGAGTGGGATTGACCCAAACCTGATCTTCCCCCTCCAGTGACTTCATTTTGCGTAGTTGAAAATTGCAAAATAGATTCTTGAGTAAAACACACCATTTTAAATGGTAATATCCTCAAAATGTTTTCTGGGCAATGATGAAAGAGCTAGATGGTTTGCAGATCAGTTATATTTAGAAAGCTTATTTCCCACCCTTGCTGCTTCCAGGCAGAAATGTAAGCATCATTGTTGTATCTTGAAATATCTAACAGGAATAACTTTTCAGAGTCATTGACCTTGCTGTAGAGGCAGGTCACCCTAGAGGGAAAAGATTGAAGCAAATTACTTTAGTTAAGATGCAGATGATTTGCAAGTGCTGACAAGGTTTTGATGTATTTAATGGTACAAGTGATCTTGGTATTATTCGTAAGAACTGAGCCTGCAGTCATACTACTGTGTGCTGCAGTCCTGTCAGTTCCTGAGCTAAGTGAGGTCGAGCTGGGTAAATAACATAATGGGCAAACTCAAAGAAAGTGTTGCAGGAAGTCATATAGGGGTTTGAGTCAGAGTTGCAGCTCACTGGAATGGTTTGTTGTGCTTAGTTAAGATTGAGGTCTTGCTGATGACCACTTGAGCTCTAGGCCATAAAAATGTAAATGAGAACTGTAATCTCTTGGAAGAGACTGGGTAGTTACTCCAAAACTCTCTGCCTTCTAAAAGTGTTTATTTTTAATCTATCTCCTGTTACTGGATTGCATAGCATTGATTGGTTCATTGATCCTGCTTTCTTTCAAAAACTTGTATTCATCTCATGGGACTGTTTGTGTTTGGCATGGGAATGCAAATTGTGACCATTAGATATTGGAAAGTAAAAATATTTCTTGTTACATTGTAGGCCCCTGGATTTGGATTTGGTATTGCAATATCTGGAGGAAGAGATAATCCTCACTTTCAGAGTGGTGAGACATCAATAGTTATTTCTGATGTGCTGAAAGGAGGCCCAGCAGAAGGACTGCTACAGTAAGTGCCAAACTATACCTGGGTTCTGATTCAGGGGCATTCATCTTTGTTACCAGTAGTTTAACCTCCTAATTGTTTTGGTCTCAAGTTATCTGTCTATAACTGTTGGTGTAGTAGGTTTATAGCACAGGCAGTTTGCTGTTCACCAGTATTTTCTTCTTGTCATAAGGTATTTATACTGTACATTGTGATGTTTTTCATGTAGAGAAAATGACCGTGTTGCAATGGTTAATGGAGTTTCAATGGATAATGTCGAGCATGCATTTGCTGTTCAGCAACTGAGGAAAAGTGGGAAGAATGCCAAAATTGTAAGTGAATGTATTGAAGATTTAAAGTTCCATAGTTATAGAGCAAAAGTGAAATAATGTAATGTCTGCTATAAAATACAAGCATGATGCAAGGTACTTGAATAACACTTGTGTGATGTTTTGAGTTTAAGTGATGTTTATCGAGTGGGTCACTCAAAATATTTTTTGAAATGTAAATGATGATTGCATAGTGTGGCACAGGATAATTCAGACTCATTTTCTTTATGGTAAAGTTCTCAGATTACCAAGTCATGGCAAGTCAGCTTTGTTCAATACTTGTTTACTCTATTGGATGCACTTTTACTGAGTTTTTGAAAGGCTGGTGTATGCTAAAGGACAAGCTGTTCAGACACTAACACAGTTCTTTTTGTGCTCAGTAAACAGTTTGCCAGAAGAAAGTATAATTACCATAATTCCTATAATTTTGTAGGCTTATTCTGAGTGGTTGGGTTTTGAACTTTTGCAAAACAGAGCAGGTCATCGCCAAAGGGTAGTAATCCAACTTTTTGTAGACGTTTGGGGGTTATGTTATAAAAAATAGAACAAAAATGCACAATGTTTAGAAATGTTTTAATTAATGAAAGCAGATTTCTAGGGCTTGTAGAAAAGCTTTTCTGCTGATAGATTTTTTTAGTGCATTTGTGTGCTTTAATGCAGTTGCAAAAAAAGTAATGTTTTGCATTTGTGGATTTGGCAGCAATTCTTTAAAGCTTACAGAAGGCAATGTGTGGCAAGCTGTGCTGGGCTTTCGGTATCTTAAATATTTGGTGTGTAGATTTATGTTAAAAAAAGTGATTGATGAAAACTTTATGGTAGAACTTAGTTTGGTTCTGTAATTCCTAGCAAACAAATCTCTGAACAAGGCTGGCTCATATTCTGGAACCAACTGTCTATATTGTACATACCAACTTCGACCTTCCAGAGCAACTGCTCCCCTTTGTCCAGGTCTTGCATAAACATTTCCTTCGAAGACTGGGAGACTTCAAAGTTGAGGAGAGTTACTGTCAATAGCATACTGAGTATACACTAGATTACATGTTAGCAAAAAAGGGTTTTAGCAGTAACTGATTTTGTGGCTTTAAGCAAAGGGAGGGCTTTCAGATACGCAGCTCTGAATATTCTGAATACAGAATATTGTATTGTGCTACAAAGGCTGTTAATTGTTACCCTTCTACCACTTGTGCGAAAACAGTAAAAAGAACTAAAAACTGTAAAAACAGGTTTCTAGTAATCTGTATTGATAAGTCTCCTGCATTAATTGGATGTAATTTTATAATGAGGATGCAGCAACTCAGAGCATTCACAAATACATCTGTGTGTTTTGAATGCTGGGGTTAGCTTGACTTCTGACATTTAGTAACACCGTTAGCATTACACAGCCGGAGGCTGATATCTGCTGTTGGGTTGTAGACTATCCGAAGGATGAAGAAAATTCAGATTCCAGTGTCTCGACCAGACCCTGAACCAGTGTCTGAAAACGAGGACGACAGCTATGATGAAGAAATCCGGGATCCAAGGAGCAGCCGTGGTGGTCCCAGTGCCAGCAGGAGGCATGAGAAGAGCTGGGTCAGAGATCGCAGCGCAAGCAGGGAGAGGAGCTTGTCTCCAAGGTCAGACAGGAGGTCTGTCACCTCCAACCAGCCTGCAAAACCCACCAAAGTCACACTGGTGAAATCCAGGAAAAATGAAGGTAACTTATGTGTACATCTCTTGCTAAAACTTTTGCTGGTTTTTAAAGGCCGCCAGCTTTACTCAGTGTGGTGTTAAAGGCTGAATGAACACTACTGTTAGCAGTTTGCCCATTTTACCAGTTGCTGGCTCAAAACTTAAAGTGCTATTGTATTCTGGTGCTATTTTTCATATTCCAAAATCTGTGTGCCTAGTAAAGGGTAAAGTATTATGTAGTGTAAATAAATCCCAGCTGCAGCCAACATCTGGTAGTCAGCAGCTACATACCTACACTTTAACTGAGTCTTTAGTTGGTGTCTTGTTTGGAAGAAGAAAAAATTGTAGGTAGCATCCAAATTAAGCTGTTGAACAACAGCTCTGATTATAGGCAGTATTAGAAAAAGAGACTGATATAATGGTAAAGCTATAAAGTATTTTGCTACAGCGTGTTGTGTGCCAAGTTCACTCTCCTCTTGTGTTGCTGTGTAAATGCTGTATAAAGCAGTGTTGTGAATCTCCAGATACCTCCCTCTTTTCTACTGTAACTTCATCAGTTTTCTTTTTTCTTTTATTATAAAGAGTATGGTCTGCGGTTGGCAAGTCACATATTTGTGAAAGAAATATCACAGGATAGCCTGGCAGCAAGAGATGGCAATATCCAGGAAGGAGATGTTGTTCTGAAGGTACAGTATATGGTGGTGGGGGTTGTTCAAAGGCAAAACTCACTGATACAACCCTGCCTGGAATTGGCTACATCAGTAACATGATTATAGTTAATAGAATGTGTGTCACTTTTCATTAAATTATTTCAAAGATCAAATTTAATATGAATCAACTTCTCCAAGGAAAGGAAAATTACTAAGCCTTTTTGGTATTATTCCCTAAGTGTTACTCAAACAAATAATGCCCACTCTAAATGCATAATAAAGACTATTTGGAAAAGTATGAAGCTTTGCTTAGTTATAAGTAAAATGCTGTGGAACTGTGCTATTGTGCAACACTAAAACTTGTCTTTGGGTTAATTTTTTTGTTTGGTTGAGGTTTTTTTAGAAATAAATATACCTAGGGGTTAATTTTTTGTGCCCCATCCCTGGCAGTGTCCAAGGCAGGTGGATGGGGCTTTAAGCATCCTGGTCTAGTGGGAGGTGTTCCTGCCCACTCGGTGTCAAGGTGGTTGGAACTGGATGGTCTTTGAGGTCCCTTCCAACTGAGGCCATTCTATGATTTTTAATTCATACTAACAATTTTTATTTCAAGATAGTGCTGTGGATGTGTTGGTGTAGATAAATGGACCATGCTTTGCTCTGTTGAGTATAGCAGTGCTGGTCCAAAAAACATAACATATCTTTTACAAGTTTTGTGTTAGTGCTAGAAGCTTTGACTTTGAAAGTTGAAAATAATTTTCTATATTATGCAATATTTTGGATGAACCCAATGGTCTTCCATTGCATTATGGTAATTTGATAAATACTTTATTTCTAAATATAATCAGACAGTACAGCACTCTTTTTACTGGAGATTCAGTAGGGCTTTTTTAGTAAGTTTGTATCTGTTCCTTTTTCTTGCTCTATTCTAGATAAACGGCACAGTGACGGAAAATATGTCCTTAGCAGATGCCAAAACATTAATAGAAAGGTCAAAAGGCAAATTGAAGATGGTTGTTCAGCGAGATGAACGAGCCACACTGTTGAATGTCCCTGATCTTTCTGACAGTATTCATTCTGCTAATGCTTCAGAAAGAGATGGTGAGTATAAAATCTTGATTTCTAAAGAGGAAAGAATTCCCTGTATTGTCAAGATATTAAATACCTAAGTGGGATGAGAGGGTGGGGAGAAGAATTAGGACTACGATTGTAATATGGGTAAATTTTTGTTTGAATGTGATTGAAATCCACACCTTCAAAAACCGTGGAGAAAAAGATACAGTCCCTGTTCTTGTGGCTGTTCTTTCAGGAATATTAAGGTTTTTTTGTGTGTAATAATAAGCATAGATTTAACATCTTCATGAAAGTTCTCTGCAAAAGCTTATTCCCATTTAAGCAGGTCATGTCACCATTTAAATTACAACATTTCATGAAAAAACAACTTTTATTTAACAGACATTTCAGAAATTCAGTCGCTGGCATCAGATCATTCCAACCGATCACATGACAGGCCCCGCCGCAGTCGTTCACGATCTCCTGACCAGAGGTCAGAGCCTTCAGACCATTCCAGACATTCTCCACAGCAGCCCAGCAACGGCAGGTGATGGCAGCATTGTATTATTTTTAAATCAACTAATTAATGTAACATATAAGTTCTAGGAGTGCTTGGATTTATATGGTGTAACAAATGTGAAGCAGAATTATGGAGGCGGTAGTATGACATTCTTTGTCTCGAGATGCAGATAACAATGATCCAAATATTTTAGGCTTGAGGAGAAACTGAACGTTTCTTTAGTATTGCATCTTTCTTAAACGTAATCATAGAGCATGGTTGTATGAATGACAATGTAAGTTTGATAGCAATGTATGTTATAGAATAATGCATAGTCGTATTTTGATTTTAGAAAGCAGTTAGCTGCAAGGAGATTTGAGATGAGCTGTAGCACAGTTCCTGTTGTATGTCCAGCCTGGGTATGCTTGTTGAAATCTTGCTTTGTTTAGGCATAGGGATTATCTTACATTTCTGAGTATGTTTAGTTCCTACAAAACAAGGTGCATTGCACAGCAGGTTGAACTTTTACACTGTACTTTTCAATATTTGAACTTGGTAATGGAAGCATTGATTATAGTTCTTTAATACGTAAGTCTCATTTTCTATGAATTCAGAGACAAGTGATGTGCTGTGTGGTTTGGAATTTTTTCTCATGCCATATGAAACTTTAGTTGTGAATAAAAGATCTGCTCAGGCTTGCATTTCTGCAGTTTGGAAATAGGCATTCTAACTTACTGAAATAGTGTTTCAGTGTTGGATTTCAAATTCCATTAAATATTTGAAAGAGGAAAATTTTTCTTCTGACTGCTCATAATATGATAGAGCAGAAATCAGAATTAATCTATGCAAATTCCAAATTCAGAGCCTCTATCTGAAGATTTTTAGATGGTTTCAAAAACTCTGAAAAAACAAATTGCAGCTGGCCATTTCCTTACAGATATGCCTGATTGCTTGTTAATAAAATTGGTTTCCCCAAGGAAAAAATAACCCACCTTCAAGGCTTTAAAAACCTTGAGTCTTTAAAGATCAATACAACTGCAATGGAGAGTGTACCTGCATGTACACCTGCTTGGGGTTGTGGGGTGCAGACATTTTTGCTTCTCTTTTGCGTTCATTGTTCAGAGGGATCACAAGGCATGGAAGCTTGTTTTCAAGCAGGAACCACATTCATGGAAAAAACTTTAAAACAGGGTCTCAGAGGCAGGGCTTTGATTGTGAAGGTTGTGAGATCTGTCGTATTTCAAAACTGTTTGTCTTGACATGCATTTCTAGTGCAGTCTGATGGGGCTTGTGGAGGGAGGAGCAAAAGAAAAAGTTTATCAGAACTGTAGCTATGACTTAGCCTAGTGTTAGTGCTTTCCTGTTCTGTGGCTGTAGGTAGATGGTCACTTCCTCCCTGTAGAGCAAACTGTTGTAAGAATCAAATCCTCCCCCAGAGGGAACTTTTAAGTTATCTCAATTCTGAATGCATCCGTTATATCTTCTTCATGAGCAAGAACTGTTTTGGCATGGCTTGACTTCCTGTGCGACATGTCCCTTTCAAGATCAGAAAATCTGGGCCCTGAGCCATGTAAAGAAAAACATATTGAGAGCAACTTCTCTTTGTAATGGTTGTTTGTGCAAGTTTAAATCTACCGTAAGATCAAATTAGTTGTTAACTACTTATTCTTTTTTGAATTTGGTGGAAGATCTGTAGGACGAAAAAGGCTTGAGAAAGGGTTGAGGAAGAAATGTGCAAAAAGCCTTCCAACTAAGCTTAAGGAGGTTAAAAATGTATTGAAGATAATGAGTCTTTATTTAGACACTGTACTGCCAAGTGTTTGTATGTTAATGAGGAGGGAAATTCCAGGGGAATCCTCTTAGTCCTTTCTTACAAGCTTAAGTATAACTGACATCTTTGCATGTGCACCAGAGTACAGAAATCTGCTAGCAGACCTGCCTCAGTATTGCTTTGGGATCTGGCAAGATCTTCAATGTTGCCCACCTTTGAGTATTCCTCACTAGTATGTACATCAGGCTGCTTGCAGAGTTCCTGGACGTAGGGTCTCCATGACAATTGTTGTTTGATCATTCTGTCAAACATTAAATAGCGCTTTAGTTTTCTTTAATCTAAAGAAAGTTCACAGATGTCTCTTGAACAAGTCTTGAGTCTTTTAAAAACTCAAATTGTAAAATGTTTTTCTTAACTTACTAGCAGAAAGGGCTAACTGTGCTTTGTATAACCTATGAAGAGTTGTACTTTAAAAGGTAGAATGAGCAAGAGGGGTCTCTGCACCTAAGCTGGAGAGTACCTCAGGACGAGCATCACGTATCCTTCCTTAGCTATCTGGTCTTACTGCTGGCACTAAGCAGCTGTTGACCTGGATAAGCTTTTGGTGTGACCCATTCTAAAGACTGGCATTTAAAGTCACGTGCTGCCAAACCTACCAGATGATATCTCTGGCCTGCCTTTTACTAATTGAAAGAACTCCTGCTAGGGAACTCTGTCTCCTATGCTGACTTCCTCACCTGGGTTCTGGAATAGCAAAAATATCTGATATGTTTAAAACTTCAGCCTCAGCAAGCAAGATGTGGTAGCTTGAAGAAATCACTGCAGAGATTGTCATTATTTGTGGAAGGATGAGGCTGACTCCTGTAGTACCATTGTCAATTTATATGTAGCATGAGAGATTGGTTGTTCTGTCCATTTTCAAAAGAAGCTGAAAAAACTAGAATTCAAGATAAAAATCAACCCAGTGTGAATATCTTTAGGAGGATGCTACTTTGCTCTTACTCTTATGCTAAAGAGTTTGAGATGTGCTAAAAACACATTTGGGAAGAGCCTGCGAGTTCTTATTTTCCTCAATTTTCTGTAGAGGCAAACATTGTGTGTTGCAGGTCATCCTTTGTTCTGCAGTAATAGCACTAACATGTAGCTAAAATGTATCTGTTAAGCACACTTTGAAAAAATGTCATGGAGAGGAAGTGAGGTAAAGGGTCCCTGACACAGCACAGATGTTAAATAGCGTCACAGTGCACACAGGGAACAACACTTTTGTCTCTTGGGAAGTGCAGCTGTCAGTTTTTAACAAGTTTGCCTCACCTGGAACTGTTGTAATCCACTATCCAAGATGTATTAAGAATGGTATGTCCCTTAGCTCCTGTGACTCCTGTAATACCTATGGTCTGACCCTATTCCCTCTGCCTCTGTCCTATTGGCAGAATGCCAAACTCCCCCTGCCTCTTCCTGACCCTAGAAAAGATCCCTGTCCTTGAGGATCTTTCTCTTTTGCCTTCTGGACACCGTGAAGAAATAAATGTCTGAACCCCCAGGAAGAAAAGAGCCTCTTTTGTATCTTTTACCCTTGTTCATGCTGCTGTCTCAGGCTTTCCCTGCTGCAGAGTTAACAGGGTGCTGGGTGAGCCTCAGACAATCAGCATGGAACCAGTGGTGTCATCAAGTTGTTTCCTGTATCATCTTGTAATGTGAAATATTCAGAGCTTACTAGACAGCTTAAGCAAAGTTAAGGAAAAAATCTGCTCCCCCACTTCTCTGATGCTTCCTTTGTGTTCTATTGGCTTTTTCGCATTTAAACTTTCGTGTATTAGGTAGAGTAGACCTGACCTTTTACAGGCGTTTGAGTTGGCAGGGTGTATTTGCCTGTATACATAGCAGCAGCTCAGGAGCCTGTTGCTTTAGATACTCACCTGACTATTTTGTGCTGTGCCCTCAGTGTCTGTGCTTTAGTTACTGTTCTTGAGAGCTTCCACATTTGCATTCTCTTGATGTGTCCAGGAATCAAAGCAGCATAAAATTACACTGGGTTTAGACTGTATAGAGGAAATGTAAAATTAATTTTGTCTTTGCATAGTAACTATAGTATTTTTTTGCCTTATTTTTAAAGCAAAACAGATATTCTTGCTTTAAAATAATGCTCCTTTCAAATGTTAGGAGATGCTTGGAAACAGGTAGAGAGGACTCTTGGGGAAATTTACTTTAGCATCTTATTAACTAGTGCTCATTATCCAGAAATCTTTGGGGAGAGAAATTAGTTGCAGCTTACAGCACTACAGAACTTTTTTGTTTCTAGGACACTTAGCATGCACTTAAATAGCTAAATATATGTGTTCATTTTTAACAAGCCAGGAACTATTTTGAAGGGAGCGACCAGTCCAGTCATGTTTTAGTCTGGTGCTGTTTAGCTTATGCACCTAAACTGGAAATCCAAGAGAGGAGTAAGAAAACATCTATCAGTGATGTTTGGGAATGAAGTAGGATAAATGCTTACTTTTCATTTTGTTACACACAGTGGTTTTAGCATCCTTTTTGTCAACTGTGGGAGCTTCCAAAAGGCACTTTATTTGGATAAAAAATGGCATAAATAGGGATTTCAAAAATTAAACTACTGTGCTTGTTTTTATCAATGACTTACAACAAGATGGTTGTTCATAATGCAAGAGTGCTTCCCTTCACAGTTTGTTGTGGTGATTGGAGTGCTTTTTGTATTTTCTGTATTATGTTTGGCTGCCTTTGGGCACATGGTTTTTAAATTGGCAGAGGAATGCACTGAGTTGTTGTAGTATGTCTTGGCTGAATAGCTAAGCTTTGTTTCTCATATTTTAAACTTCATTTGGCTTCAGGAAAGCACATTCTACTTGTGTTTTGATTTTTGTAATTTCTTTTATTCTTTACTGCACGTCTCAGATGAGCAGACTTACTGGAATCTGTTTTCTGAAGCCGTATTTCCAACTCTTGAATCATTATTTCTGATTAGGATTTTAACAGTCTTAACTCTGCATTAAGGTGATTTGATCCATTTGTGCTTTATGGGTAATGATGTTCATTATTGCCCAGCAGCACCATCTAGCTGCTGGTAGTGCAGAACTTCTCTCTTTTTTCCCCTCCAGTACGGGCATCTTCTTTATGAGAGCAGATGGGCTTGCACCTACTGACCAAGCCATTGTTATCCTTGAGAAAATACCTTTTTCCCTCCTTCTTGGCAAGTCAGTATGAAAGGCTGTTATTTGGTCTGTCTTATTTCAAATATTCTTTAAATTCTTGCTTATTTGTCAGCTCTCAGGAAGAAAACTTAATTTTTCTAGCTCACTATCAATATTCATCTGTTCCAATGCTATTAAATTATTTAGTGTTCATCAGATAGCAGTGTAGTGGTTAACATTTCAGCATGCAGCGCATGTTCAGTTCTGCTGTGGTACAGCTGGTAGCTGTAGCTTAATGCAACAATATAAGAATACCTGATCTTTTGAACTCAAGGAACAGAATTTAGATTCTGTAGAATTTTCCTTGCTTTTATAATTTAAAAACAAGAACTTACTTGAACTTGTCCTAAATTCCTTCCATTTGCACTCCAATTGTGCGTTATGAAATGCATAAGAAGCAACAAATTGTCTTTTGACTAAAATGTGTGGATGAGAAGCACTCCTCTCTTGTCATAGCTGTGAATTGAATGCCTTATCCTCTCTGAGGTGATGAGAAATGAGGAACACGTTTACATGGGCCATGGTAGGGGTTTGCAATGATAAAAGGTCCCACACCAGCACTTGTGTTTCAGGGCAGCTGACACACAAAGGAGCAGATAAATTAGCTTGGTCACAGCAAAGCCTAAGGATTAAGTCTAAAAAAACATGATTTCTATAGGAAGGGGTGAGGAAAAGACCATTGTGTAGTGGATTTTCTTCCTTTCTTCCCTTGGCTTCTCAATTCCTTCTATATCTATCAATGTACAGCACCTGTGTGTGTCTTGTGTGCTTGAAGCAGAGAGCAGTCTGTGTCACTGTGTGCTGCTGCTCTCTTAACTGCCTTATCTAGGGAAGTCCTTTGTTAACGTGCCATTAGGGGCAACGCACTAGGGTTTAGAAATGGTAAAAATTATTAATAATGTGATAGTCTAGGAACAAAATCTTCCTAAGTAGTAATGGTGATTCATTACCCTCAACTTGATGAATGAAAGTATTTATTCTTTAGTCTTAACAGACTGAGATCATAGAAGCAGTTCTCTATGCAGAGTCAAATCTTTTTTTCTAATATAGTCATCGAAGCAGAGAAGATGAGAAAATAACTAAACCAGGAGCTGTCTCTACACCTGTAAAGAATGCAGATGATATTTCTAAAACTGTGGAAGAGGTGACAGTTGAAAGAACTGAAAAACAAACTCCACCACTCCCAGGTAAAAATATTAAAATATATTAATTATGCATGTTGTTGAGAATGGGTCATCAGTAAAGACTTAATGCTCTTGCATATTTGTGGAATGACTTTGAAGTCTTAAAGCAAACATAAGTCCTAATTACAGTAGTTTCACGAATACAAGCCGCACGGATTATAAGCCACACTTCCGGTGCCTCGACAATGTTGCTGTCTTTGTCAATAGATAAGCCGCACCCCGAATATTAGCCGCACTTTCGTTCGTAGCGAGAATCCGTGCGCAGCTTTCACAAATTGGCCAATTAGTAACAGGATCGCGGCATAGCGGGCTTTACTGGCTCGGGGCGGGGCCAGGCAGGCTCGGCCCGCTCATGGTTGCCGACGGGGCTGGGTGGCCCAGCTCAGCGCCACGGCTTGGCGGGGCTGGCCGGGTGGTGCTGCCGCCGCCGCCGCCGGGCTCGCTGGCCCCCCTCTCCCGTCAGCACCGCCCCGCTGCCGCGTTCGCTAGCCCGGCCGGCAGGGCTGCCGCCACCAGGCTCGCCGGCCGCCCCCTCCCGTCTGCACCGCCGCCGCGTTTGCTCGCCCTGGCCGGCACTGCAGGCCCCCGCACCGCCGGGCTCCCCCACGCTGCTGGCCCCGATTCTGCTGGGCTTCCCCCGCTGCCAGGCAGCCCCACCCGTCGGCCTTCCTGCTTCTGCCATGCTCCCCTGCACTGCTAGCCCCAGTTCTCCCGGGCTCCCCCGCCCTGCTGGCCCGGGCTCTGCCGCCCCCCTGCCCCGCCCTGCTGGCTCAGGCTCTGCCGCCCGCCCCCCACACTGCTGGCCCCGCCTCTGCCAGGCTTTCCCACCTCAGCCGGGGCCGGCCGGGCTCCAGCTTGGCTTGGGGCTGCCGCGGGCTCTCACTTCCGTGTTGGCAGCTTTTAGAATTTTGTTAATGTATTAGCCGCCCCGGAATATTGGCCGCACTTCCGGGTTTCCACCAAAATTTTGGTCAAATTGGTGCGGCTTGTATTCGTGAAATTACTGTATTTTTATTTCTGAACACAAATAGTCTTTGTAACCATAATCCCATTTATATCTTAAGAATTTTGGTCCTGAAAACTTAAGTTGTGGGGTCTGTCATTATATAGGGGTCAGATTTCCATGTTTAGGGTTGTAGTTATAAGCGATGGTTGTAAAGAGTTTTGTACTGATTTCTCAGGCAAGGTTAAAATCTGTTATTTCTTTTCTGAGTGTTCAGCAGTAAATGTGTTCTTATGGGTTACTGTAGCAGACTGTATTTATAACAGCGATGTAGTTAAGCCTGTTTAGAGCTACTGTTCCCAAGATGCAACTCAAAACACTCCAAAATGCTTTGTTCGTGTAGCTCTTAACTACAGTCATGGACCAAGAAGGCAGGTTAACAAATGCAGTACAGCTAATCAAGTCAGAACAAAATCTTTTTGTTTTCCCAGAAGGGAAGGATAAGCTAAATTGTAGCAAATAAAAGCCAGATGGTGTAAAAAGGGGAAAAAATACAGGACACTGTTTTGGGCAGGTTGGCACTTACAAGATTTTTGTTTACAGAATGAGGCACTTCAGTGAAATTACAAGTGGAGAAAGAAGCTATGCAGATGGTTTAGAGGGAGCTGTTACTGAAAGGCTGGGTGCAATGAGAGAAAGCACATTTAAGTTTGAAAATATTTGAGGACCTAAGGGATGAGCAGTGACACTTCTGCATGTAGTAGTCAGTAGATTAGTGAAGAACTGGAAGGATTGTGTTGTTTATAGACTCTGAAACATCTTGAAAATGAGAACAGTAGGTTTTCTGATACAGCAACCATTATTAAAAAGGTGGTCATAAGAGGTGACCTTTTACAACAGTGTTATGAGGGAGGCAAATGAAGTAATTTGCATTTGCCAAGATGGAAAAAGAGGTGGTAGTGAGAGATTAGAAAGGTGAATTCTGCATTTCTGTAAGGTATTGAAGATTAATAATTGACATAATACCAATCCAGCCAGATAGGTGACCATTAGATGGTTCTTAATCCAAAATAATGTACTGATAATTGGTCTGAGTGGCTAGCAAACAAGTGATAGTGTGGGGCTTTTGTTGGCTGGTGGGGAAGGAGAAATGTTCTATTCTTGCATGACTAGGAAGAGGCACATGGAAAGACTTAGTTGGAGTGGGCGGAGTTGCAGGCCAGTGCATAAAGCTGATATTTAAATTAATTGTCTACAGATAAAATTCACTTGCCCAAAATAAACTGAGATAAAGTGTAGCAAAGGGCATAATCCTTTAACAGCTTCACAAAAGCTCTAGGGAAATGAGAATCCTTCCAAGACTGTAATGAAAATGTTAGAGAAGTGGTTGGCAGAATCTGTGACGCTTTGCTGCTTGGACTAGGGGCATGGGTAAGATGACTGGTGTAGTTGATTGTGTCAGAGAAGGGTTGGAAGAAAGTATCTGTTGGGAGGGATCATCAGAGGCTTAGCCTGGGAAAGGTTCATTAGAGACTTAAAGGCAAATACTGTGTTACTGTATGGGAAGGACCAGAGTCACATTAGAAAAAAGCATAATTACCCAATTGTTGCCTGAAATTCCCTATTTCAAACTAGTCTGTTCAGTGATTTGAAAGGAAGATGGTGCAGTTGTTGGTAAGATCAGGAGTATTAGACTAGTTCAAAGTCAGCCTTGTTAGAAATCAAATTTTTTCTAGTGTTCAGAAATGAGCCTAACATATAAACTCTTGTAACATGACCGAGTCTTCATCAGGGAAGAACCCCTAGTAGTGGTCATTACTGAGGGAAGCCTGCAGCAGCAGTTTCCTTGCAGGAGCTCCAGAGAAGCTCTGCAGCAAAGCCATAGTAAGTGCATAGCTCTAGGAACCACCAGCTGGACCTCAAACCATGTATAGTAGACTGAGGTTTTATGGTATTTTCATTTCAAAAATTGAATTGTTGAGTGAAGAGAACCAATGGAAAATGAAGTTAGGTCAGAGAAACCAAGGTTAAAACCAGAGGGTTGAAAGTGGTCTTGGAAGCATGAAGCCTTCTAGTTCTCATCCTTTTGCAGTGTTCAGAGTACTTAATGAAGTGCAAAGGAAGTTTGGGAATCTTTACTGAAGTAGTAATTAGGCCAGTTCACACTGCTCTGAATGGCATGATGACAGTGTCTTCTGTTGTAAGTTTTCTAGTATTTTACTTTTAAGTGGGTCTAAGTGGGGTAGAGAGAAGTCTACTGAAGAATTCATTAACTAAGTCTTAATTAAGTTAAACTTCACATTTTCATCTTTAAATGACAAATGGACATTGGAAATATCTGGTATTTTAATAGAACCAAAGCCAGTGTATGCACAAGGAGGTCAGCCGGATGTGGATTTACCAGTCAGTCCATCTGATGGTCCTTTGCCCAATTCAACCCATGAAGATGGAATGCTTCGGTAACGTATTTCTAAACTCTCTTTGTACCTACCTGGTTCTTAATCAAACCAAACTTCTATCCAGGGTGGTCAGTAACCTCTCTCTGTGCCTTGATATCATGTCCAGTATCCTGTCCTGACCCTTCTGTTCACAAATAATAGGATGAAGACATGAGATGTATATTCCTGAGCCTTGTTGGCACTTAACACTATAATATACCATCTTAAAGTCTATTCATTTCTATGGAATTTAGCTCTTGGAATAATCAAAAGGCAAAAAGAATTTGCTAGGTTTGGCTCTCCCTGGGCACTGTCACTCCTCCTTTCCTGTCCCTGTCTCCAAAGAGAGAAAAGCTATTTACCTTTCATAGTAATTGGAGAGCAGTGAGTAAAGGTTACTGCAGAAATGTGCAATGTCCCAACATGGAAATAAGTCTGTTTCAACTGGGGTCTCCTTTATGGACATTATGTACATGAGAATAGATTCTAGTTTGGTTTAACCTCAAATTCATCTTGATCTCTTCTGAGCCAAAGTAGATCTGTATGCCAGCACAGCTCTTTAAAAGGAAGAATGTTTTTGGAAGAGAGTGTCTCACATAAACACTATGAGTGTAAGACAAACAAACCATACTAAACATGTACATGCAGGTAGGTTTTGTTGTAATGCTGCAGTTCATAAGCAGTTAATGGTATGTATAGCAAGATATCCACTAATGGACTAATGAGCAGATTACTTCTTTGCGTGTTTCAAATTTACCAGGATATTTTATGCTATTACACAAGTAAGTGGAATATTTTCTAAATTTCTAGGCCAAGCATGAAACTGGTAAAATTCAGAAAAGGAGATAGTGTTGGCTTGCGACTAGCAGGTGGCAATGATGTTGGCATATTTGTAGCTGGTGTTCTGGAAGACAGCCCTGCAGCAAAAGAAGGATTAGAGGAAGGGGACCAGATTCTCAGGGTATGTCAAAACTGTTAGCATTACATATGTTTTGTTGTACCAAAGTAGGTTTTCTTTCTGTAGAATTCAATATTTTGCCTTTGTAGTTTATACACAGACTTTTTTTCTGTGTGTGTTTATTAGATGACTTACTAGGAGCAAGATCTCATTTTACTGTACTGTTGGTAGGAAGGTTAGTAAGTTTTTTACATCAAATTTTGTAGACTAATTCAGTTGATAAAGTTGTTTGATTTCATGCTGGGTAACTAAGTTGTCAGAGTGCTCTGTGGGCTACTGATACATATAAGTGCTCCATAATGAGTAAAAAATGAACAGTTACCTATTATCCTGAAAGCTGTGCTTTTATTGAGAAATAAAGTGGGACTCTTTGGAAGTACAAGGGGCATCTTGAGATACATGCACTTTGTGTGTATGAAATTAAGTAAGAAAAAAATCATAGCAACAGATTCAGATTTCCTATTGTATAATTAAATGTCTGTAATAATGCCATATGCTAAATCAAACTGATTGATTGCTTCATTGATACCAGGTAAATAATGTAGACTTCACAAATATCATCAGAGAAGAAGCTGTTCTTTTTTTGCTTGATCTTCCTAAAGGCGAAGAAGTAACCATTTTGGCACAGAAGAAAAAAGATGGTAAATATTTGTATATTGGAAGTGATGTAGTAGATTGCTTAGAGCAGCATTAAAAAGTCTTAATTGACTACCGGCTTGCAGGAAATTGGCACCTTAGACTACTAAGGCCTTTTGGCTTTGGGATAGGTGGCCACTACAAATGGAGTAGAGACTGATATGGTGCCAGTATGCACACACCCAAACCCCCCCAAACAAACAAACAAAATCCCAAATAAAAACAACTTCTTCAGAAATAACTTCTACCACCTAAGTTACACCTTGACATTATCCTTAGAGGAAGTAGAAGAGTCTGTTGTAGTTATGCCATTGAAAATGAGTATTATGCTAGTGTGTTTGTACATTCTTTTCTCAAGATCAGTTCCTTCCAGGACAAATCCAAGCTTGCACTTGGATCAAATTTTTGACTGCAAAAGTTGAATTTTTGTTAGTAGAGTTTACTGTAAATAGTTCTGCTGCTGAAAATAGAGCAGCTCTGGAACATTAAGGCTTCTTGAAGTAATGTACCTTTAGAACAAGGAGAATTAAGGTGAGGTATTGCTTTGTGTGATTTTTGTGAGCATTATAACATCACTTCAACTTACGTTACACTTGATATTTTGGGATTTCCTTCTTTCAGTTTATCGTCGCATTGTTGAGTCTGATGTAGGGGATTCTTTCTATATCAGAACTCATTTTGAATATGAGAAGGAATCTCCTTATGGACTAAGTTTCAATAAAGGTGAAGTGTTCCGGGTGGTGGACACTCTCTACAATGGCAAACTGGGTTCCTGGCTGGCCATTCGAATTGGGAAGAATCATAAGGAAGTGGAAAGAGGTATCATACCTAACAAAAACAGGTACGGTCTTGCAATAGTTAAATTGCTGATTCAAACCCACAGTTTTTAAATGCTGTCTGTGTAATGAATGACTGGACTTGCTTGCAGGACACAAGTTTATAGAATTGGCTCAGTAACTAAAAATGACAGAGTTTTAAACGTACTGAAGAAAAATATCGGTGGATTTGCTTTTGACCTTGCACAGTCCACAAATAAACTTTCTTTTCAATAAAAGAGACAAGGATAAGTTTTAGAAATATGATACCAGGCTCAGTAGTTGTTTTGTAGTTCATGATACAACAAAAGCTTGGTTCAGCCAGTGGCAGTGTTTTTTGAGAGTGTAAGCTTGCTAGTCAGGCATTACTTCAGAAGCTGACTTCTTGGTAACTGGGATTTGTTGTCACCTTAGAGCTGAGCAGCTGGCAAGTGTACAGTACACTCTTCCAAAGACAGCAGGAGGAGATCGAGCAGACTTTTGGAGATTCCGAGGCTTGCGGAGCTCAAAAAGAAATCTCCGGAAAAGCAGAGAAGATCTTTCTGCCCAACCTGTTCAGACCAAGTTTCCTGCCTATGAAAGAGTTGTTCTTCGGGAAGGTATGGCTTTACTCCTATTGCACATTATGGTTTGTGTGGTTTGGTTTGGAAAAGCCAGTGTAGTAAAGCATATCTTGCATTTGGTTTAAACAATCTATATGTCTTGACTTCTCATTTTCCTTCAATTCTAGCTGGGTTTCTCAGACCTGTAACCATTTTTGGTCCAATAGCTGATGTTGCACGGGAGAAACTTGCTAGAGAAGAACCAGATATCTTTCAAATTGCAAGTAAGTGTGAGAACATTTTTCTGCAGTTAGGAAATAGTCAGCTTTCTTTGCCTAGATTGTTTCTATGTTATTACTTTAGTTAACATATTTACCAAGACATTGGCAATGTAAAGGAGCAGACTAAATGTAAGTTCTACAACATTGCTGCTGATAATTCTCTGAAGAAATATTAGTTCTATTTTCAGCCACCTCGAATTTAGTTTTAATTCTATATCTTATCCTGTTTCTAAGTGCTTTTGTAAAGATGTGATTTTATGACCATAATGGTGGGGAGACTTTAATGTATGATATGTAATCAGAAGTGTCTTCAAGCTGAATTGACAGTTTGAGCAATGAAATGATTTATCTTAATAAGGGAATGTAGAATATGTTGTAAACTTACAGTAGCTTTTTACTGTGTCCTCTTTACCAGAAAGTGAACCAAGAGATGCTGGTACTGACCAACGTAGTTCTGGCATTATTCGTCTCCACACTATAAAGCAGATAATCGATAGAGTAAGTCTTGTATGGTCAATGGATTTTTAACACAAGAAAAGTAAAACTGATAACATGAAGTAAAGTGTTGGGTGTTTTAAATGTGGAATGGTAGCTTACTGTAATTGCTTTAAAAATACCTTTCTCATCTCTGTTGGTTAATAAAAACACTCCCACCACCCTTCTTCTCCGTATTAGTAAGTGTAACCTGGATGTACTTCTAGGCTTTGTTCCAGAGGCTGTTGTCCTCTCTCCATTAAGGCTCTTTTAAGCTGTTTCCTCTTTCATTTAAAGCCATGGTGTGACATTATAGCTAGAAATAGTTACTTTATTTATGGAGTTGTTAGTTTTGCCCTGCCAGTGTACAAATCACTTGACATAATTCTTTTGTGTGAGGACTAAGAGAAAGGGTTCTTCCATCTCCCTTCCTTAATATCCTTAAAACTTCTACCATTAGTGCATTCTATGTGGCTCACCTATTTGTTTCCTTACTTAAAAACAAACTGGAAGATTTTCAGATGCTGAAGTATGAGAGGGGAAAAAAAGCTGTTATAGCAGCAAACTCAGTATGCTTCATGCTGTGTGCCTGATTGCATTGAATACAAGCTGGCCAAGTTCTACATTCACAATGTTGTTTTTGTTCTTAAAAAGAAAGGTAGAAGTGTGTAACAGGACTATGTCTTGTGTTCCAGTCTTTGTTTTTTTTCCTATTTACAGAATGCTAATAGGAAACTGCCTTTTTTTTAATTTCAATGTCTGCTTACTTTGAGGAGATTTTTGTAAAAATAGAATTAAATATAAAAAATTCTAGAGTTATACAGTGGTCCTACAGTTCAAAATATGTAAATATATATGCCTATTTAGGCTGTTATTGGAATTGGTTTGGTTTTTCTTATTCTGTTAATTCATATAGGAGAAGGAATTAAATCAATACTTTGAAACAGTGAATTCTATAAAGGTAATACAAAGTCAGTTTGTGGAGTATGTTAAAAAAAAAGTTGTGTAGGATATAAATGATTAACTGTCTTGCCTCTGTCCTTTTTGTCACTGCAGGACAAACATGCTTTATTAGATGTCACTCCCAATGCAGTGGACCGTCTGAATTATGCCCAGTGGTATCCAATTGTAGTGTTCCTAAATCCTGATTCTAAGCAGGGAGTAAAGACCATGAGAATGAGGTTGTGCCCAGAATCACGAAAAAGTGCCAGAAAGCTGTATGAAAGAGCTCACAAGCTCCGCAAAAATAATCACCATCTCTTCACAAGTAAGTAATTAGACAGACTGGGTTGGAATTTCTGAGAGGGAAGGGAAGGCAGGAAGAGAGAAGCTTCTACCTACAGAATTTTCTGCAGGTAATGGAGCAGGTCAAGCAAGTGACAGACTTGCTGAGGCTTCCCCATTCAATAACCAGTAGTTAATTGTTGTGTGCATCATTTACACATGACTGCACAGATGTAAAGCAATCTGAAACATCAAAATGACATTTCTAATAGATCTTGTGGCTTTGCAGGATCATCAGCCAAAACCAAAACTTGAATAAATAGGAAAATTATGTAACTTTACTGTTTTAGTCTGGCTAAACTCGGGCCTCTCTTTATTCCAAGCTACTGTTATTCAACATTTGCTGTGGAATAAAACATCCCAGACTGTGTCAGGCCTTAAGGTTGATTTGGATACTAATGTTTACATCACTATTTAAATCTCATAGTTTTAACCTACCAGTTTATACTGCTTTTATTACTCATGGTACAGATCCCTCTTGTAGTTCTGAGAAAATCATAAGTCAAACTAATCTGCTGTACTTCTAGCTACCATTAACTTGAATTCAATGAATGAAGGATGGTATGGAGCTCTTAAGGAAGCAATTCAGCAACAACAGAACCAACTAGTGTGGGTTTCAGAAGGAAAGGTAAGAAATGATGTCTGGGGGGGAATGGCAAAACAATATTCATGAAAGGTTTTCTGTGAAGATCTAAAGCAGTAATGCCTGCTGGCTGTATGAGCTGCTCAAAACTGATTTGTCACTATATTAGAGCACTTTGGTAATGAGAGCTATGCAGTTATGCATTGCAGTGCATGTAGCAGTGTAGTATGGGAGCATTTGCTCATTGGCATTGTTATCTGGAGGATATATTAATACTCTGGAGATTTTGCAGGGATTGGATGGATTTTCATCAAAGAACTTCTGGGAATTTCACTGCATGAGTACTCAGGGCTGGGGTTGCCTCATGATAGAATGTGGTTTTCATTATTGTAAAAGCAAGTAGCATATTCATGGTCTTTCTGACCTTTCTGAGAACAGTTTTAAGAAAACATACGAAATCACTAGTTAGTGTTCTATGTTCCCCACTACAACTCCACTTACCTTCTTGAGCTGCCAGTTACTCTATACACATTAGATCCGTTCTCTTGAAGAACTATATTATCAAGTGAAGTGCCAACTAAAAGTAAGCAAATAATGGATCAGCTATTGTTACGGCTGTTTTAATTAGATCTGGATTAGACCTTAGCTCCTTATATGTACCTGCAAAGTAATGATTCCATTATCATAAAACCACATTAAAGTGCAGCTCTGTATTTTTCCAAGCACTTCGATATCTGTGGACACCTCACTGTTCCCCCACATAACACTGACAGTCATCTGGTCCCTTAGTAAAAGGACTCAAAGAACTAGGCTGCAAATAAGTCTCTTAGGTCTAGGCTTAACATATTCAGTGATGGAAACCTGATTTCTTGTCCCCTGTGTTGATATTGACACTGAATTGGATAGAACTCCCACGTTCTACATTGCAAGAGAAAGGGTGTTCTTTGAAAGGTATTTCAATAAACGCGTGCCCTAATTTTGTTTGCCACAGGCAGACGGTGCTACAAGTGATGATCTTGATTTACACGATGACCGCCTTTCTTACCTCTCCGCTCCTGGCAGTGAGTATTCCATGTACAGCACAGACAGCAGACACACGTCTGACTATGAAGACACAGACACTGAAGGGGGTGCTTACACTGATCAAGAACTGGATGAAACTCTGAATGACGAGGTTGGGACTCCTCCTGAATCTGCTATTACACGCTCCTCTGAACCTGTTCGAGAGGATTCTTCTGGAATGCATCATGAGACTCAGACTTACCCTGCTTATGCATCTCAAGCTCAGCCACAGCCAAATCTCAGAACAGACCCTTCAGGATTTAAAGCAACTACTACCCAGCCGGTAAGAAAGTAATTTTATACACTGACCACTATGCACTTACTTCAGATTGCAAGTTCTCTTGGATAAGAAATGTCCATTTATATTCTGCTTACCAGTGTTGTGTGTGCATACAAGAATCAACAGCAACAATACATTACAGAGAACTGGAGAATCAGCTTGTCCTGCTTGTTTTAGTGACTCATTGACAGGAGGGGGATTGAAGTACCATTCTACTTTGATTAAATGTTTTGCTTTTATAACCTTCAACCTAATGAATTTCTGGAAGTGTTAGTGCATGATACTAGCAGTACATTTCATTCTACATCTAGCTGCATTGGTCAGAGCATCACTTAAATTATTTTAATATAAATCAAAAATTCATACATTGGTTCAATAGCAGTATATTTAAAATATTTTAAACACTTCACAGAAAGCAGAAGCCTCACCTGCAGTCCCTTACCTTTCCCCGTCGCCTGAATCAAACCCTGCAACCTCATCAGCCTCTGCAGTAAATGCTAATGTAAACCTAACTAATGTCAGACTGGAGGAGCCTACTGCTGCTCCTTACAACTCTTACCAACCACAAGCGGGCCCCTTAAGAACACCGAGTACTGAGGGAGCTCATGTAGTACTAAGAGACCAAGAGCCATCATCCTTATCGTCGCATATAGATCCAGCAAAGGTACCTGTGCCACATTGTTGTGCTGATTTCCTGCTATACATCAAGCTAGCACATGATCTTTGTTTCGCCCTTATTTGAAGAATTCCTTCTAATATTTTTTTTTTCTTCTGAGAGAATCATGCAGGTTACAAAAATCAGTTCATCTGAATTGCTAAGCATCATGTAATGTTTTGTGTGCATGGCTTCAAACTCTGTCCTTTTCACTTCTCAAAAACATGACTTTTTTTAAAAGGCTGCATTCTGTATTTTGATTTCACTTTACGTCTGACTTCCTTAGCTTGTCAACGTTCTCCTGTTAATGAGGCCTTGAGAAAAATCTTATTTCCCTAAAATTTAAATCATACCAAATCATTGATCATGAATTTAAGTCCGTTTGAGTGACTTTATGTACTTCTTCAACAATGCTAAAACTATCTTGGTGTATTTATATATATTTCACTTCCACTCTTTCCACATTCTGAGAAAAAATGTGTGTCCACCTGAACACCAAACCCCAGACATGAGGCTATTACCTTTGTCTTTTTCTTCTAATTTATTTACATGTTTTTCCTTAAAAGTATGACTAAAGGGGAGCTCTTGAATCACCAAGTTCAGCTTCCTCTGGTTGCAAACATCTGCATCAAATTATTCTGCTTTTAAACAAAATTAAAACCAATATTTAAAACTTGGGCTTGTTTCAAATACTACCTTTCAACTGCAGCTGAAGTTACTCTTCATTTTAGCTGAGAACTGTCTCTCTCTTACAGGTGTACCGAAAGGATCCATACATTAATGAAGAAGCATCCAGACAAAACTACATCTTAAAACAGCCAGCAATTAATCACCCAGTACAGAGACAGGAAAGAGACCCAAATCTGATCTATGAATCCCAGGCTCAGTATGCAGAAAAGCAACCGAGTAGGGATTATGAACAGTCAACATATAGGTATGACTCCACAAACTATGTAGATCAATTTTCTCGTGGTTATGACCCTCGCCTACATTATGATGACCGTGTGCCTCCCTATGAGGAGCACTGGACATACTATGAGGAGAAACAGCCCTATAATCAAACAAGAACAGCTTATGAAAACCAGCCTCCTAGGGATCTTGATTCCAGACAAAATCTAGAAGAGAGCACAGAACGCAGCTATTACCCAGCACAACCTCGTTTTGAGGAGCCCCCTGCAATGAGCTATGACAGCAGACCTCGCTATGAGCATGCACCCAAAAACTTCAGCTTACCACAAGTGCGATATGAAGATCAACACACGGTTGGATACGACGCCCACGGTCGATACAAACCAGAAGCTCAGCCATACCAGTCAGCCATATCTCGGTCTCCTGAGCCCAAGCAGTACTTTGATCCACACATAAGGGGCTATGAACAAGGTCCTCCTCAAGCTTATAATGCTAAAGCTGGACAATATGAGCCTTCTCATAGCACTTCAGGTGTTTCTCTTCCTCCTCCCCCTTCATCACAAACCAAACCAGAAGTTTTGCCTTCCAACAGTAAACCACTGCCTGCACCACCATCTCTAGCTGAGGAAGAAGAAGATCCAGCCATGAAACCACAGTCTGTGCGAAGTAGGGTTAAGATATTTGAAAGGAGAAGATCCCCATCTTTGGAAAAAATGAAGGATGTGAGTGATACAACTGTCAAGGTAAGTAATTTAAGTCCTGCTGTTTTGCTGATGAGACTGCACTGCAAGAAGTAAAATATTGTCTCAGAAACAAAGCTTTACTGCTTGTGAAATATTGCCTTTCAGAAACCTAAATGTGGTATGTTTTAAAAGCAGAACCTGAATGCTTGTGAAAACACTGCCCGTGGTTTTGCTATACTGGAAACTCCTCTAATTCTTCTTTTGCTAGTACTTGTTTTTATTTATGGAGGAAGGGAAGGTAGTCTTAGTTTTCTAATCATCAAGTGCTTTATCTTTCTAAATGTTAGAATTTAAGAGAATCTGCTGTGCTTTTCTTAACAGCCTCCAGAACTAGCACCTAAGCCTGCACTCACAAGTGTGAGTGGTCCGAAACCACCTTCTCAAAGCCAGTATGAGCACGAGAAAACAACTTACAGGTAGATGCACAACTGATTAAATTTAGTTTTCTATATGAGTTTAGATTAATCAGAAACACATCTTAGCGCTTCAAATTGGAATCTGCAGAGAGGAGTTGGAGTGTGTCAGTATGGTTTGTGTATCAATAGTAAAGCGGGGCATGAAGTCAGTTCTCGTGGCTGTGATTGCTGGGGGGTGGGGGAAAGATACAATGATTTCTCAGCATTTTTGAGGAAGAAACTTAAGTATCTCTGTTCTACTTTTTTTTTTCTATCTTTAATTGAGCTAATTAGCAAAACAAAAGGGAAGAGGTAAGGTATAAGGGAAATAAGGATTTTCTTTCCTTATGGTATGTCACAACTGTCCAATTTCCATGCAATTTCTAATTGCATGGAAAAAGGCAAAGAGTGCAATTATAAGAACTACATGTTCACTGCTTTATTGCTAGCTAGGTTATAGCATAGAATTGTAATTTGGGCACTTGTGCTTGTTCAACTGGGTAAGGCAGCTGTATATTATTCTTCTTGGTTAGGGCCCCAGAACCACAGAGACCTCAAATGAAGCCACCTGAAGATATTGTGCGTTCCAATCATTATGATCCTGAGGAAGATGAGGAGTATTACCGGAAGCAGCTCTCCTACTTCGATCGCAGGAGTTTTGAAAATAAGCCATCGGCGCAGGTTCCTGCCAGCCATCACTCTGAGCCCAACAAACCAATACATTCACAGAATCAGCTCAATTTCAGCAATTATTCTAAGTAAGTTTGGGTTCTTTGGTTTTTTCAGTTTGAAAAAGGAGGGGGACATCTAGGACTAACACAGAAATTCTGCCTGTGTTCAGTGGAGTTCAGGGACTTGTGGTACTGGAATGAAATTTTGTATTCTTGAAGTCTGAAGTTTCTGTTTAGGTGTATCTTTAGTTTAAAAACAGATACCTCTGTAACGTTTTATTTGGTAAGTTAATCATTTTTACAGGTATCAGGGCCTTCAACATGTTACTTTTACTTACTACTTACTAGCCTACAATCATAGAATTGTTTAGATTGGAAAAAGACAGCTAAGATCAAAAGATCAAGTCCAAGCATAACCCAGCACTGCCAGGTCCACCACTTAAATCAGTCCCTAAGTGCCACATCTACACATCTTTTCACCTTTAGGGATGGTGACTCCACAACTTCTGTGGGCCACCTGTTCCAATGTCTGATAACCCCTTCAGTGAAGAAATATTTCCCGATATTCAGCCTAAACTCCCCTGGCACAAATTTGAGGTCACTTCTTACCCAGGAGAAGAGGCTGATTGTACCACCACCTGGATACAATCTCCCTTTAGTGATAGACTGGTAATGTCTTTCCTGAGCCTCCTCCAGACTGAGCCCCACAAGCTGCTTCAGCTGTGACTCACAAAACTTGTGCTCCAGACCTTTCCCCAGCCCTGATGCCCTTTTCTAGACCTGCTCAGTGTCCTTCTTGCAGTGAGGGGCTAGAACTGGACACAGCACTCAACGTGTGGCCTCACTAGTGCCCAGTACTGTGAGACAACCACTGCCCTGGTCCTGCTGGACACACATGGCCAGTCCAGGCCAGGTGCCATTGGCCTTCTTGGCCACCTGGGCACACCTGGCTCATGTTCAGCTGCTGTTGATCAGCACCCCCAGGGCCTTTTGCAGCTTTCCACCCCTCTGCCCCAGCCTGTGGCACTGCAGGGGTTGGTGTGAGCCAAGGGCAGGACTCAGCCCTGGGCCGTGCTGAACCTCACACAGCTGCCCTCAGCCCACTGATCCACCCTGTCCAGATTCCTCTGCAGAGCTTTCCTACCCTCCAGCAAATCAATATTCCCACTTAATTTGGAGTCACCCGTGAACTTACTGGGGAATGGTGTCGATCCCCTCATCAAGATCATTGGCTGTGTTCTGTTTATAATCATAAGCAGACCATAACAAAGTATTTTCTTAGTCTAATACAGTAGTGCTTACACATCTTTCAAAGCAAAGGTTTTGTTTTGTTTTATTCCAGCTCTGCATGCTGGAACAAGTTTGTTCTTGTGCATGCTAGCCATGTTTGACATTAGGAAACTGAGCCTTAAGGGAATATTGCTGAGGCCAAAATTTAATCTGTTGATGGAAACATCTGTTTCCTGTATTGTATTGCTTCCTTGATTTGGAACATTTTGATACAGAAATTGTGTGAAAGCTCATATACAGATTTAGCTCAGGTAAAGAGCTGGCTATTTTGGAGGATACTTACACAAACTTTTCAAATACTCTCCACAGTTACCTAAATTTGTTTTGATTCTGTACATGTATTTTGAAACTGTAACAAGATGTTTGTAGCTGTTACTGTGAAAAGCTACCTTAGCTTGCTGCATGCAGCCTGAAAAATGGGTGTTTTTGAAGCTAAAAATCTGGCAACCTTAAGGTAAATGAGATCTTAAGAATGAAATAATAAACTAGTTAGCTGAAGTTTTGTAATGTTGAGTGTATGTGCAAAGTATCTTTCATGTCCTTGATACACTATGTTCCAGTGCTTGTCTTAAAGGATTTTAGCTGGGAATGGAGAATCCAGTTCCTATTTGGTCGTTATCTGTTATCTTCCAGTGTCTGTCTTTGTGACCTGAGAATGTTGGAATAATCTAAAAAACTTGATAGGTTTCAAGGTTTCACCTTTTTTCCTCCTTAATGATGTCTATATTGGGTATCTGTAACCAGTTCTGATTCTCAGGCAAGGATGCTTCTTATCCTTTCTTTTCACTTGCCAGTGCCTTCTGGTGGAAAGATGAGAGCTTAGCTGTTCTGCTCTCTGAGCATCATGGGCACAGACCTGTGAAAACTGTCCTGACTGGACTCATAGCAGTAATTTTCAAAATTCCAGTCTCATATACAAAACCCAGTGTTACCCACAGATGATCTGTTTTGGTCTGTAGGCAGGGACTGTGTTGCCATTGAAAATGCAAGTCATGCTTTGGGAGAAGTGTTGTGAGCTTTCATCAAGTAATGGTGAGGATTGTAAAATTCTTCAGATCGAGAGTGTCAAAAGCTTTCATTCTACATTTGTTATTCTGCAGTACTGTAATGGTGAAAAGCATGAGAGACAGACACAGCTATTGAATTTTTGGTGCAGAACAGCTCATGGTTGAGAGAGATTGTTCCATATTTTTGCCTGCTGCTCCTGTCTGCTGTGACACTTGTATTCTTTGGCTGCTGTTGTGGTTTTGTTTTCATCACGAGTTAGTGTATAACTTCAGGACTTGTACGGATGGGAAGGTGACCTCTTACTGCCACAGAGAAATAAGATAATACTGGTTTTAAGGCTGACAATTTCATGTATCGTGTGGGACAAATGTGTTGTGTTTTTGCTTTGTGGAAGAATGTAACCCTTAACAGGAAGGGACAGACATGGGAAAGAAATTTTACCCAGGGTAGTCCAATGCAAATAGACAAGTACTAAAATATTAATGCAAGTGGAAAGGATAAACAAGGATGCTGTTCAGTTGGACAGTACTGCCTCTAGTACACTGCAGTGTCCTTGTGTGGAAACACAAACCAGCTGCTGTCTTGAGAAAGCATTCATGTTTAGGACTCTCCTTTCACCAGCTTCCACATTGTTCCTGTTACTTGCTCAGTATTAATCTTTTCTTCCTAGTGAATTTCTATGGTAATTGCTATTCTGTGAATAAACTCTTCTAAAAATAAACAGGACTAAATTTGGATTATAGAGGAACTGTTGATTATGCAATCTCTTGGTTCTGAATAATCCGTATAATGTATTCGGGTACAGAGGACGGATTTTATTTATTCATGAGCAGTAGCTACAACTTTTTTAGTCTTAAATATTAATGTGAAACATCAAATTATGTAGAATTCTTTGCCACTGAGTAAAGTGGTGACAGTATGTACTTCTCCCACTACAAATTATTTTACTCTTATTTTGTCAGGGGTTTGTTTTCATCATTTAGGAAATTTATGCCTTTGATAAAGCTGCTTTATACGGATAATGCCATATCTGCATGTTACAGTTGTCAGGAACTGTAAAATAAGGGATAGTTTCTCTTGATGTGAGAAAATAGTCGAATTTGTAAATGGGTGTGTTTCAGTGAAGCAATGTGGTTCTAGTTGAAGCAATTTGAGACAGATATCCCCATGACTGAGAGTTATAGATTTGTTGCTACTTGGTTCAATGTAGTTACCTGCTTTAGCTTGACATGCTGCAGAGTGAAGTAACTAAATTTCTGTACTGAGTAGGGTTAAGAGTACTCACAGGAGCAGCTACAGCCTCAGCTGAGGAGGCAGTGAGGAGCAGCATCCAGACTCCTGAGAGTCTGTTAGCTGGAGTCTATTGAACATCAGCAAAGCGGTGGCTGTTGCACCCATAGGCTTATAACCTGGGTCCCACCGGTTTGTTCTAGGGGTTCATTTCTGCTTCCTTTCAAATTAGAGTAGCAATTTTGTAATGAAGATAAAGTTGGAAACAAATTAGAAAGCAGCCTATCAATAGTTAGGAGAACTTAATTTATACATTCAGAAACTATAAGGGATCACTTTTTCTGCATACACGTTCTGAGCAGTGTGGGTGGGATTGTGTCTGACACTTGGTCAGAGCCTGTGACAGAATGTGCTTCTTATTAAACACAACTTTGTGCTCTCCTCCCTTCGTCAGAAAGGTGCTACCCTTCCCCATTTATTTGTTCCCCAGGATGCTGACATGCAGTTCTGATCAGTGTGGAGTGTGTTGGGTTTTTTCTGTAGGCTCTTGCAGGGCTCTCCTCCCCTGGTTCCCATCTCCCTCTGGGAAGCAGTGATTTCAGGTGGGCACTTTTCTACCCACCTGGAATAAATGCAACAGGGAGTGAGCATGCAGTAATGACTCCTGTTGCTGGATAAATGGCTTTAGGTAAAATCTGGGGGAATAGAAGCTTTGAGATAGATCTAAAATAATCTCTTTGCGACTCTGGTTTTAGAGATATGTCCATAAAAATGCTGTTCAGATCACTAGTCTTCTTGATTCATGTGGAGATCAAGCAGACTTTCAAAAGTTCAAAAGTTACCAGCCTTTTCTTAGTTTCATAGCATACTTCTCTGAATCACCAAGATGGTTGGTGTTTAGAATTGTTGCCTGTTAAATATTTGAGCATACAGAAAGGGAAGGAATAAGGGAAAGCTGTCCTCATGTACGGTGTGTTTTCTTGCTACATGTAAGCAAGGTAAGTGTTACAAGTCAAGGGAAGCCATCAGTTACTTATGGTTCTCTGTCTTTCCTAGTATTCTTTAATAGTTCTAAGATGTTCTTTTAGATACTGTTGAACACAACCAGAAGCATTTTATGGTATGGGCTCTCTATTGGATGAGTTGATAGTGCTGGAGAGACGGTTGCTATGAATGTGCCCTCAGTACATGATCTGCAGTACTATACAAAACTACTGTCATTCTGTGAATGTTATGACTGGAGAAGTTGTTTCAAATTGGACTGTGTGAGGTTGTTAATTTCTTTCAATGTGCTGAATAACTTTGTTTATACAGATTGTAACAAATGGCTTCGTGTAATCTCATTCTTACTCTTAATATCTGCCAATATAAGGTCTTGACTACCTGCTAATTAACTGACCAAATCTCATATTTTATATATATAATTATATATATATTAATATAGTATGTGATCATTGAACACATGCTTATGGTAAAGGTTTTGTCAGAAACCTCTCTGTGAGTAGTGTCTGTGTTTCAACAACCTCATCATATGACAGCTAGGACTAACATAAAAAGTGTGAAGAAATGATATGCTCAAGATAGAATGACTATTTTCTTTCATTCTTCTATTGCTGTTTGCTTTGCCATCACCTAGATTTCTTGGCTCTTACACTAGCTATGACTACTTGAAAAGGAACATCAAGTGGTAAGACTGTTGTTGATGTGAGGATGTTTTCAGGTGTCCTCTCACTGTTACATTTCATCACAGGCATTATGTGCACTTAAAATTTGAAAAAGACAAATTCTGGAAGTGCAATAAATATATTGCAGTCCAAAATGACAAATGTTTATGAAATCAATCATTTTTTGACATAAACTTGTGGATAAACATATTTAGCATAATAAAAATATCTGGAAAATAAGATTTTAATGTTACATATATTATGCACATAAAGCTAGTGAAGCTTAAGCTGATTGCATTTCTAATTAAGATGGCATTGTTCAAGTACTAGGTGTATTTAAAGAAGTTATACTAGAATCCATTGTCCTGTTGGCTAATTGCACTTTTCAAAAACAACCCCAAAAAGAAGTGGATTTACATTTTTCTTTTGAAAACTTGTGAAATTAGAGAACACTTTTTCATTGAAATTACTCCAAATGAAGTTGAAAAATTAATATCTAGTAGGCAATTATGCAAATACACCTGAAATGTCATCTGCCTTTTGTTTGCCTTGGTTTGTGTTACTAATCTTCTAAAGGTCAATGTTGTCTGAATCTCTTGTGCTTATCAATAAATGTTTTTATACTTAAGACAGGCTATTCAAGAAAATAATGGTTTAATATTTATAGGAAGAGATGGAAATCAGGTGATCATAGAAGACAAAAAATAGCAGTGAATGCAGAAGCTGAGGAAACAGAACATTCAAATGTTTTTTAATTCTATTTCAACAGGGGGAAACCAACTGATACTGACTCGATGGACAGAACTGTTGGTGAAAAACGCTATGAGCCAATCCCTCAAGTTACAACTCCTCCTCCTCCTGCTCCTTCCGTCCAGTACACACAGCCACAGTCAATTAATAGTCCTGTCCTGTCTCTCCCAGCACACCACAAGCCTGCACTTTCTGAAGGTGAGCAGTTGCAAAGCTGACCTTTGTGGGAACAGCTACTGCTTGTCAGGTACTTGGGTTGCTGCAGCATGTCTACATGGGTAACTGTTTATCTCTAACTGAAACATGGAATAATTTTTACTGAAAACAGTTTTTTACTGTAATGAGATGGAGTTTTATGAAATTGTTTTGTGATTCTGTCTGAAACCTGGTAGCTTCCAGGTATTAGTAATACCTGTAAATGTCTTAGTTGTCTCAGCAAATATGAAGTAAAACTCCCTGTGCTTTGGACCAGAATTCTTCTGAGTAATAGTCGTAGGCTTCTAAAAACAAAAGAAAAAGTTGTTTACACTTTCACATTGGGGAGGTTGCCCAGTTCAATTGAATTTTCTGCTTTATGCAAGTACACAATGGTATTTCAGTACTGTTTTTCTGGAGTTTTGATCATGATATAAATTAGTCTAACCTTTTTATTGAAAGGACATACCATTGTCTCCAACATGTTTAATGAAATGTTAGATAACTTGCCTGGATGTATAAAATGCAATAGGAGGATAGATGATCTAAGAGAGCTAAGCTGAACCTGTATGCATTTTATCCTGAAGATTAAGAATTGACTAAATTATTTTTATGCCTCGGTGTAGGTGACCAGACATTGCTGGTAGTTACTGACGATCTGGTTATTTTCGTTTTCATTGCAGTTAACTCTGTGTCTGATCCTCCTCCACTTCAGAATAAGTCAGCAATTTTCAGATCCTCTAGAGAGGACACTGTGCAGTCCACTTTTTACCCTCAAAAAAGCTTCCCTGACAAAGGCCCTGTGAATGGAACTGAGCAGGTTCAGAAAACAGTCACTCCTTCCTACAACCGCTTCTCAACCAAACCCTACACGAGTGCTGCACGGCCCTTTGAGCGCAAGTTTGAAAGCCCAAAATTCAACCACAATCTCTTGCCAAATGAATCTCAGCATAAACCAGAGTTGCCATCAAAATCTTCAAATTCTCCTCAACCAATTTTGAAAGCACATAGCTCATCGCAGCCTTCTGACTTTGAGAGTGGAATGGACACCTATGCTGTACAGGTCGACAAGCCTAAATATCAACCAAATAATGTTAATGCTGTGCCTAAAGCCATTCCTGTAAGGTAAGCTGCTGCTCCTTCTCTTTCCACTTGTATGTCTATAGGTCATCTGTGAAACCTCTCAAAAATACTGCTTCCTATTTCGTTTGATGTTATAGTTGAAAGACTGATGTTATGATTCTAAATTCTGCCAAAGGATAGATACTTAAAATGTGTTCTGTGCTCCCTGTACTGTCTTGCATTCTGTCATTAGAAAGTGGCATGGCTTTTACTTCCTATTTCTCATGAATTTTCTTGTAGATAGCAATAATTTGGCCTCACAATCTATTTCCAGAAGATAGAATTAATTTCTAAAGATAACTATTGCACCAAATTGTATTTGTTGTGTGCTTAGAGAGATCTCGTGGGACATGCAAATAAGGGATACTTTAAAAATACTTGTGAAAAGAGAAAGTAACTGTTGCAGTTTCATATTGGTGCTCTTTACTGTGAGATAAACCAGCAGCTGCTTAATTGCAGCTCATGCTTGCCTAATATGCTTTAACATATAAGAACTACGTCAAGAGCAACAGATACTCTTAGTCTTGAGCTATTTGCTTGTGCAGTATAGTGTTTTATTAATACTTTATTTCAAAATAATAATAATAATGTGTGAACCAGACTTAAAATTTTTCTGTTTGTCCTATATGTTCTTAAGCACCTGAGAAATGTTTTATGCTAGGTAGTTCTGTAGACTGCTCTATTTTGGAGTTACTGGTTGAGTGAAATTCTTTTGAACCTGTTCAGAAAATTTCATCAAGGTACCTTGAAGTTACACATTTCTCTCTACTTATAGTCTGGCAATCTGGAAAAAACGTGTGTATTTTTTTTTTAACTAGGTTTATTTTCTGGATATATATATATAAGTTGAAGGGGTTCAATGTGACTTGAATAAGAATTATTAGTTTTTCTCGTATTAAAGTCGGAATGGGGTTTTGGGACAAAAAATAAACTTTCTAATATCAGTTGCATTTACTTTTATGAAGCTAAACATGTAGCTGGGGTAAGCTCTTCCTGTATAATGCCAGAAGCAGGCAGTTGGAAACACAAGATTCAGGTGGTCTGAATTCTTACTTTAACTAGTTTGCTGAATATTTTCAGAGTTTGAGAGATTTGGTGGTTTTTCATTTGTTGGGGAGTTTCTTTCTTTGTTTTGGGGTTTTTGTTTGGGTGGAGTTAGGTTTTTTCCCCATGGAGTTTCAGGAAGGAAATGCTGATAAAACTGCTAGTCCTTCTGTGTTTTCAGCCCTACAGCACTTGAGGATGAGGAGGAGGAAGATGGACACACTGTTGTAGCCACAGCAAGAGGTGTATTTAACAGCAATGGTGGTGTATTGAGCTCCATAGAGACTGGAGTTAGTATTATTATACCACAAGGAGCCATTCCAGAAGGAATAGAGCAAGAAATATATTTCAAAGTCTGCAGAGACAACAGTATACTTCCACCTTTGGATAAAGAGAAAGGTAACAGCTGGCACTGTACTCTGTTCTGTTATGTAATGCAATCATTTTCTAACAAGAACAAAACAGAATATGAAAGTAACCTTAATATGCTTCAGTAGTTTTAATTGTGAGATGGTAGTGTGTTCTACTGAAAAGTCACTTGAGTGAGAAACAATCTTGTGCTTTTGTTTGGAGACAGATCTAACTTTTCATATTTTTCACTACATTGAGTTACTGAGTAGTTCTGCTGTGGAATTGTGTAAAACTTTGACTGAATTTCACAAAAAGTCAGTAACAGATTTTTCTTTCTCTTAACTCTAGGTGAAACACTTCTTAGCCCCTTGGTAATGTGTGGGCCTCATGGACTAAAATTCCTGAAGCCAGTGGAGCTGCGCCTGCCACACTGTGCGTCTATGACCCCTGATGGTTGGTCTTTTGCTCTAAAATCCTCCGACTCCTCGTCGGGTATGCTGTCCTCCCTCTGTCCTTTTGGGGCTTTTGGGTGCTATCGTATAATTTAAGTTATTTTGGCTAAAGGTGATGCTGTGTAATATAAAAACTCAATCATTGTATTTGTGTCGAACTCTCCCATTTCACTTTCATTACAAATGTCTTTCTTACATTTATTCATGGTGCAAATTCATAGCTAGAACCATGATAGCAGAAAGAGTAATATCTCTAGTCTATTAAATATTACCGTATTTTTCTATTCTGTCTTCTTTCTTGAGGACTGCTGCAGCTGAATACACTTGAAATGATAATCGCACTAAAATTGAGAGGAAATGAATATGTACCTCTGATTGGCCTTTGTAACATAACTGGTGTTTGTCTGTTGCTTAATTAACCATATAGGACTCTGGCAAATCTTAACAATCTGCATGCTCATAAATCATGATTTAACGCTTGTTAACTGTTTCCATGTGTGCAAGTTGATGCTAACAATTGGGTCATTTAAGAAAACTATAGTGTTCAGTAAAAGCATTTACAATTTATTCTAATGTAGCTGGTTTTTCCAAAAGACTTTTCTTGCTTGCTCCTACCTATCTCTCCTCTACTGCCTTTATCCAGAAGTCTCTGGTTGATAGTAAAAGTTGCAACTAGGTTGCAATTTTATTTACCTATTCATTTTTACCTCACTGTGGCTTTCTGGGATGAGGGAGAGAATGTATTGGCTGAAATTGTCAGTGAGGAGCCTAATTGAGAATTCTGGGCAAGTTTCAAGCAATTTCATGAAACGGCTGTGAGGTTACAGAGATTTAAAAAGGAACATTTGCACATCTGGGGAAAAAGTCTTAAGGTTTTATTCAGCTACTTTCAAAATTTATGGTGGAAGATTCAAGCCATTAATATGCACATGTGATCAGAGTACTGAGTGAAAAATGTATTCCTGAATACAGCATTTAAGCCACCATGTATGCATATTTTCTGTCACTAATGTATCTGTCACTGTCAACACCAAAGCACTGATGCTTTGAAAGATTAAAGCATCAATCCCCTTCATGGGGAATCAATAATCTAGAGGTATTAATGGCAATAATTTTTAGTTGTTTTTTATAAGCTATTCTATGCATGTGTTGCATGCATCTATTTAACAATGTGTGTATACATGGCAGTATTAAAACACGGGCTCATAAACAATAGGGTCCCAGAAGATATGACAACTATGTACAAAACCAACACAGCACTTCCTTTGTAACTAATAGCACCTGTTCATGAACTTACTTGAAGTGAAGGGAGAGGACTTAAATGATCTAAACAATAACTGAAGTTACTGAGACATTTTCCTCCCTTTCCAAAGTGGGATGTGTGTGTGCGCGCATGTGTGGGTGAAAGTAAGAGCGTGTATATTTAAACCCTGACACTTTCTGTACTGTAAATATAACACCACATTCTGTTAATCTGAAATGGGATGTATATCATAACATTGCTCTTTTGAGACAAATTAAAAATTAGGCAATTCTGTCTTATGATATGTAAGTAGACCATACTGTGTCTTAAATAAATAATTGTTTTCTCTCTTTCTAAATTAGTTGGTTATGGGACTCTGATTCTTGGGGTGGCTTTATAACAATTTATACAATTCCGGGGTTTTTCTCTCTTCAGTCGTCTGCTCTATCTCATCTTCCCTCAATGTATCCATGTTCTGTCCTGAAAGTTACATTCATTTGCACTTACTAACATCCTTTCTGCCACATTTAAGCCTCATACATTGGTATTTTACTGTTAAACCCCTGCAAAAGCTTAACTGATTCTGGTATTAAAGCTGACTGGGAAAAAAAGTTGCCTTTTATGGCCGCACTGATTAGAACACAAAAAATACTGAGTGATCTCTTTATTTTCCTTTTCAAAGCAGTATGGGAAAATATGGGAAAAACATCCTCAATAGCTATGTATCCTTACTATTTATTTAGAAGGAAAGGTTGGAAACAAGTCTGCCTGTCTCATGTGCAAGACTAGGACCCGACCGTCTTACAGTTCTGTTCTACTCTTTTAATACATGTGGTCATATGAGTTTTGAATGGAATTTCCTGAATGTATAAAAGGAAAAATTCTCCAGCATTATTGAGGTTTTTGACTGAAAGAAGCAGTCACAGCTGGTTGCAGTAAATTTGTTTGTATTCTCTAATTATACACTGGCCACTTCTATTCTTTGTCACTGCGTTAGATGTTGCCATCACTCAGTGCATTGTGTATTTCAATTTGTTTTCATGAGTTCAAGACAATTACATGGAATTTGTATCATTCTCACTTAATACCGAAGTCTTAGGTGTTTGTGCAGGTGTGTGACTGGGTTCTTTGGCTTGTTACACATTTCTCCTCAAGGCAGTTTTATTTGGCCAAGCTATTTAATGTCATTTATCTGAAAAGCTTAAGAGAACTTCAGTGCATTTTTCACTTTCTACCATAGTGGAATGATCGCACCTTTTGGCAACACTTGGTAGTGATTTTAGGTGGGTAAATGAAGAATGCTTTCTCCACTTGAGACAATTGACTGTGCGGAGGGAATGTAACCTTTGGTCTGGTGAGATGGCAGCTGATAACATTCTGTTGTAACAGATGGTTACCCACAACCTTTGACCATGAGTAGATAAAATCTGTTGTAATGATTTTTATATACCAGTTAACTGGAATACCTTTTAGTATTTCAGGCTTTTAAACACATCTACTAGATGTAGCTGCAAAATTACTACAATCCTGTCTACAATTATATCATAGGAAATAAAACTACCAATGTGTCATAGTGCTTAGTTACAGCATGACTTCTGATTTGCCTCATCTGTGCTCAGAACTGTTCCAAGACACTTCAAATGCATCTTACCCATATTAGCTTCTAAATTTTTTTTTTTTTTGTCAATGGCGGTTTAGGAAGGAGCCAGTGAACACCAATTGATTCACTGTTAACAAGACTCAAATGGAAAGCACTGTGTTGGTGCTGTAGAGTAATGAGTTATATTTACCAGTTCCTGAGTGCCATGGCATCTGTTTTGAATAACTGATCTATTTTATGTTATATGAAAAGTAAGGGAAATTTTTTTATTAATAACATACAAGCTGCAGGGTTTTTTAAACCATCAAACAAAACAGCAACAAAGGAAAAAAAAACCAAACAAAAGAGGTGTTGCTTCAGAACTTAAAAGCTCCTGTCCAAAAGCTTGGTTGTTTCAAGATGTACACTGTGTGACAGCAGATACTAAATACCAGCATTGTGTTTTCCTCCCACAGGTGACCCCAAAACCTGGCAGAACAAGTCTCTTCCCGGGGATCCAAACTATCTTGTTGGAGCAAACTGTGTCTCAGTCCTAATTGACCACTTCTAAATATTAAGTTAGCTGACTGAGTAAATAATCTGAAACTGAGATGGACCTTACATATAAACTGAACCACTCTATCAAGTATTAACTGTTCTATAAGTGATAACGGATCTTAGTGTTTAAGCATCTTGCTTTAACTAACAATGAATTAGCAAGTACACTCTGAACCATGGTCACAATACATGCCACAAGCAGGGAGTGTACAGGGGGAACAAGATGGGGGTTTTACAGGATCTGTATGCTTTGGTTTGGTTGTTCTTGTGTGTTGGGTTTGTTTATTTTTTTTTTCCTTTTGTTTCTTTTTTATTTCTCTGTTAAGGACACTATTATTTTGTTATCTGAAAGTACCAATGAAACTATACACAGAGGAACTAAATTTTTTTCATACTCCAGTGTCGAAAACAGATTTTGGCCTGTGTTTTTGCAACTGTATGTTTTTAACTCACAGGACTACCTTTTGGTCTCTGGTTTTTAAATGACTTTTGGTGTACATGTCTAATGAAATGGCAGTCATCTTGGGGTAGCACAGTTTAGATGCTCTCCTCTGCTGAGAGGTAATGCAAACACATCTACTTGCTGTGTATGGAAACATTGTCCTGAGAACGGGGGGAGGGGGAAAAGCATGTGGGATGACTATGGTTCAGATGCCTCTGTGGATTTGTAAATTAACCACATTATTACAGACCTATTAACCAGCAGGGATGCCTTACCCTCATGTTTTTAATAGTCTTAGCTCTCATAGTTCTCTGTATTAAGTTTGTATGGCTTTTGTGCTTACTTAGATATTATATCATGAGAGACTGGGGTGGGGGGGAGCAACAACAAAAATGTGTGAGTTTGGTTTAGAGAACGAGCATTGTTTGTGTTCATCAGCCAGAAGAGAACCAGAAGAAAATGATGGTATGTTTTCTGCTATGCATTTGAAAATTTATAGATGTTATAGACTGCTTGTATATAATGCGTGCATACCACTTTTGTTTTTGGTTTGTAAATTAACTTTTATAAGCTTTACCTTTTTATATATATAAATATATATAAAAACAAACGAAGTTTCTTAAGGATATCTTTGTATTCTCATACCTTTTGAGCCTTGAACTTTGACATCTGCAGCAATAAAGCAGCATTTCTACAATATACGAACGAGGACATTTTTTAAAAATGCACAAAATTGTTACCTTTTAAAGTGCTGCATTTAAAGAATATAACTCGGAATTCTCTACTTTGATTAAATTCTTGAAAAGTATCCCTACTGTAATTTGTCATAAGGATGCTGTACTATGTGCCCTGAAATGTATTTTTTTACTAATAGACAATTTATTACGGCACAATGGCACTACTACTGTTTAGATAATATACCACTGCATTCTGTTAATGAGTTATTAGCTATTCAGGTGTGGCTGATTTTTTTTTTTTTTTTCTCTGCAGTTATTAAAAGTACACGTTTCTAAATATACAGAATAAAACTGTTTTTAAAATAATAAAGATGATTGTAGTACCTTATTGTTTCTGAAATGCATTTATGTGTACATAACACAATTTTGATTTCATTTTTTCTATGTAAGTAGACAGCTGGATTCTGCCATATGTTCATATGTATAGCAGAGCTCCTTTGTGGAGTCAGTTGGAACTGTCTGCAGCAGGGCTTCTGAAATTATCAACTCTGGTGTGGATCCATTGGAATTACTTGGTACAAGCAGGAGCAGTAGACTTCTCTCTCAAGTTTACCTGTGACACCTGATCTTCCAAATGCCTTGATAGTGTTCTAGCATGTAGATTTACACATAGAGTAGCTCTACACATAGCTCTACTATTGTAAAGTTATTTCTACAGCATCCCATTACCTGTTTGGAGTATTCCATGGCTAACTGGTATTATTCTATCAGGGAAATCGAGTTCCAATAGTTGGGGTATTTTTTAATGCTGGGAAACAGTGCATAACCCTGACGTTTCCTTTCTGTACTTCTACTTACAAGTAAGTTTTGTTTCTCAGGCATGACTCAGCCCAGAAGATGCACTTACTATTGTTAGTATTCCTCCTCATGGCTGATCTCACTCATTAGCAGAGCATGAGACGCTGAAAAGTCCTTGGCCTAGGGTAAGCACAACTTAACAAAACTAAATCATCAGTGTTATCAACAGTGATGTAATGAAGTTCAAAGTACAGCACTGTACCACCTACTAAGGAGAAAATCAGGTCTATCTCATTCAAAACCAGGACCATGTGAAATATTACAAAAGGAATCAGTCAGTCACATTTGAGGCACCCTGGCATTACACCTCATGGACTATTTACAGTAGTGTTATTTTGTGTCTTGGGCATCCTGAGTCCAGCATATGCTGTAAGGTGTAACTGTCCTGTGCTGATTTTACTGTAGTGATCCAGATAACATCTTTCTGCTCTTAAGTTTGGGAGGAAAGGGTTATGCCTTTTTATCAAAACAAAAAATAACAGCTTTTGTGCTATGATTTCATAAGTGAGATGAGAAACTGATGCTGTTTAAAAGTGTGGCAATTCTCTACTGCAAAGCAGCCTGTTGGAGAAATTGCCTTTTGCTGTCTGCCTGTAGGAATGTTTCTCAAAGTGTCTAATGTGAGCCACGTGCATGCCTGCTTTCCTGTTAAATCCTATTATTTTGGGTTAAAACATGGCCAGTGAGAACAACTAGGCTAAAATAGCATATTTGTTTTAAAATAATAGTGGCTTTGAAATCTTTATCCTTGCAAATGGTTGCATTCCACATCTATTTTATATAGACTAGGCTCTGAGGAGGTAAGTTCACCCATAACATTTTAATGTTGTTTCTATTTACTGTTTAATGTGAAGTTCAAAAACTGCATCTCTCAATTCTTCCTATTTGTTTCAGTAATGTCCTGGTCAACTTTTGCCCTACAAATTGTACAGAAGTGGTTAAAAAAATGTAAATCTCAAGTCTTGTGTTCATTTTTATAAGGGCCTTCAGTATTGAAAAGAACGGATACAGAATTGCTGTTTCTCTGATTCATGTTGTTTGTAAAAATATTTTTTATTATTATTTTTTCAATAAAAGTAGCAGTACATATTTAGTGATATATACACAAATAGTTATATGTGTAAAAATAATCCATTCCTACCAGCCTGAGTTAGATGAAGCAAATCAGCAATGGTAGGGTATGGTTGAAGATTCTCTGCTGCGATGTAACGTGGAACAGATGATGGAAATTATAGCCATACAACTTTGGAGAATAGATGTTGGTAAGCATATCTGTAAAATATATTCTTAATATCTAAGTGACTTGATGAAGGGATTTGTAGAAGCCCTGCTGAGTGCTGTGGTGACCTGGATATGCATGGTCTTCTCTGGCTACTGGATCCATCCATTGGCAATATCAAATGATTGGGTAAAAATACTATTCAATATCTCCAAACTGTGCCTTACGATTTTGTCAGCAAGGATCTGAGAATAAATGCACTTAGTATTACATTGTCTTTACAGTATTGTGGACCACTTGTCTGTTTTGTATAAAAATTGATGAGCACAGTAGATAGGCTGTGAAAATAAACTACAGCCAGTTAAGGTAAATGCTGGTTGGAAACACTTTGGTTAAGGTATTAAGTTTCTAAATTATAATAAAAAGAAGCAGTATTTTCTCAGAAAAATAATGGCTACTTCCCTTTCCACTTTGGGGCTTAGAGTTTGTGGGAAGATCTTAGGCTGTAGAAACAGCCTGTAGAATTTAAGGAAAATGAGATCTGCTATTTAGTGTGGTAGGTTCTTTGTATCTTTGCATTCTAATGGTGATACTAAATTACATACATTTAAAAGCCTTGCCAAAGATTTAGATATCTTACCAGAGTGAAACCTGGCACTGAAAACTATTCCTTGCAGAAAGATGAGAAGAAACGTCTTTGCAAGAAGGATCATTCATAATACAGAGCCTGATAGAGTACTTCCAATATAGATGGTGTAACAGTAAAACTGACAGCAGTGATTTCCCTCCTAATTATACTTGTCATTCCTGAATTAATGACCAAATAAAAATAAAAGGTATGGTAGAATTAACTACATGGGTGATACAGAAGTGTACATATTTATTACTGAAATAGCATGTTAGTAAAGCAATACATCAGGGAAATCAGCTTAGTGCTCAAGAAATAGTTGCTTAAAATAAAGCTTGTTATTAATTATTGTAATTAATTCTTAATTATTGCAATTGTTTATTATTTTCAGCTGGTCTTGTCCAAAAACTGTATAAAGGCACAAGATGCAAACCTTAAATAATGCTGTGAAATGATCTGCATAAACAATAACCTGGTGCCCCTGTAGAACAGCCAGAGCCTGTGGCAGAAGGTAGAGTTGCAGCTCTTTTTCCTGATCAGCAGTGGTGATCCCACTGGTGCTAGTAGTATTGGCACCACTTTTTTTATTTCTATCAGCAGCACACTGAAGGTTTTTATAGCTCTTCACATGTCTGCTGAGAATGCAGGAATGATGAGTGTGGGTTTGCATATTTTCCAGATACATTTCATATACAGACTTTCATTTTTTCTTAATAATTGACTTCTTCATGGTTCTAGGCAGTTTTGAAACGGCAATTCAGACATAAGAGGAGTGAGCAGTTTTTCACAAATGCTGAAAACTGTTGCTGAGCACAGGAAGAGTTTCCTGAGACCCCCATAAAGCTGATACTGCTGCAGTGTTCTGTTTGACAACACCCCCAACCCCAAAGAACACTAGCAAAGTTCCCTGAGGATGGGTTTTCTGATGAATTTGTGCATAGGATGCAAAACTCTATCCCCCTGTGAAGGTGAGGGAGGCTGGCATTGCTCAGGGGGCAAGGAGCTTGGAATTCACCTTCCTGCAGTGTGAGAGCAAGAGATGAGCAAGCACAGAGCCTGTACACAAAGGTACTACATTTTGTTTCAATGAATGGCAAGCACTGTTCTTACATACCCATAACTTCCAACATGTTTTCTGTTTCTCCTTCCCTTTGATGGGATAGTTAGAGGTTTGCTGATGACCTTGCTCCTCTGGTCTGTAGACAGTAGCTCTCCAAAGTGTAGCATGGTAGGTAGTGAGTTGTGAGGTCAACATGCTTTGTACTACTCTGTGTGTGGATTTCAAAGCACCTAATTCTGAAGGAATTAAGTGCCACTCTTCATTTCTAGATGTTATCTTTTTTTTTTAATATCAAAAATAAAAATCAGCTAGCTGAGGCATTCTAGTGATCAAGCCATGTATAGAGAATATACCATAATGTCATGCAAAAATACTTGCATGGAGATCAGGCCAAAATGTGACACAAATGGAGATGGAGGAGTGCAAGTCCTTGTTGTGTGCATTGGTGCTTCAATCCAATCCTATTTTAAGAGGAAAAGGTTTTATCATGTGGAAGTAGTTTTATGGTGGTAGAAACTGTCAGTAAGAACTGTTCTGAAAACCCCTCAAGGAAATAGAAAATGTATCTGAACATAAATAAATGAAATCTAGAAATTATTCTACCTATCCGATGAATCTTTCAGTCTGGTTTTATGTATATGCACAAATGCATCTGCCACTACTGCAAAATCTGAGCTTTGCAGGTAACAGAGGAGGTGTGCTTGTGTATCTAAGTCTTGTTCACCTTCCGTGGGATCCACTGGACATTCTGGGGTGGTCAGAATGCATATCTGCCACAGAATTTGGTATGCTTTGAGCTTTTATTGGATTTTCATAGTAATTACGAATAGTTTTACCATATGGTCTTGAGGGTTATTGATTACATGATAATAATAATGTGTATGTAATTGAACTATTCTTGGCAAACAGGAAAAACAAAGGTAATAACCTGTTTGTGAACAGAAAAAGTGCTTAAAATAAGAAGTTTGCTTTCTCAAACTGTGAAAGAAAATGAATATAATTAAAAACACTTCAATTAGAAAGGAGGAATTCAGATCAGCGATTAGATTCCTTTGTGCAGGCATCTGCACAACAAGAACTCCATCAGAGCTCCTGTGCAGTGTATATGTAACCCAGATTGGTGACTACAAAATCACACTTAGCTTCTGACAGCCTCTTGCCACTCCTTTTGATTTATCAGGCTTAATACTGGCAAATGCTACTGATTATTTTCTGCAGGCTGAAGAGCTGCAACAGCCTTTGAGCTCACATGTGAGTGAAAATAACAACCACTGGGGGGGAGTCTTACCTAAGAAACAGCTTTAGAGAGGGGAGCTGTTGGGAAGAGCAGCAGGTTTTTATTGCATACTGAAAGATAATGCTTAAGTATGGTGGCCCTTCCTTTCTATTCATTTTCCAGGCATTTTCACATCAGACTGTACCAGTGTCATATATTCAAACTTGCTAACCAAGAGTTAATTTTCTAATTGGTCTTTTCAAACTTGTGTGGCCACTTAGAGTGCTGCAATCCTGCTCGCATTTGCCTTCTCTAAGCCTCAGAAATCTGTTAGAGGTCCGGTGTCATGCATTGACTGTGCAAGCCTGAGCCTGGGCTGTAAGTCCAGCTGTGCACACGTGTGTGGCAGCTGTGCTAGTGCTGTGCCTGCCATGTGAGCCCAGCCTGGCCTGTGCAGTGCTCCAGGCGCCCAGAGCTGCTGGCTGCAGGCAACTCTGCTCTGCATGGGCACAGCCCCGCTCCAGAGCACTGAGTTCCGTGGAATTGCTTCTGTTTTATAGGGAAAGTGCCATCAATACACAACCTCAGATGTCTCAGCTGTCATTTAAAACTACTGTCAGCTTGTAAACAAGGGGCATGTTCTTACAGAAGGTAGCCAAGGGGAAGATGTTCAGAGTATTAATTGAGTCATCACAAAGCCTGGTATGGCCTTCAGTGGTGTGGCAGAAGGAGCCCAGAGCTGCTCACACAGCCAAAGGATGTCTGTGTTCCCTTCAGTGTAAAGGACACTTGCAGAAATAGGCCTTTATCGTGTTCCTTCTGCAAAACAGGTTGGCTTAATTTTTTTGAGACTTGCTGCTGCTTTCAGAAAACAGTGGTTGCTGGCAGGCTGCTTTTGTAGTTACAAAACAGATGTTCTTATTTAAAAAACTGTGAAAGCAGAGAGACAGTGCAATCTCAAGCTCACTGTAGCCAGCTGCATTTGTGCCATCTCACTTTGCTACAGCACCGTATTTTCTGCCTTTGTCATTTTTCCAGGACTGTGGGTTTTCTTTACAGACTAATAAACTGAAAGGGGAAATGCCTGAAGGATGCTCTGATGTAATATACCCAACAAGAGATTATGAACTTTTATAGACTTTTTTTAGTCTGCAGTCAATTCATTTTTCATGTTCTCTTTGCATAAACTGTTATCTCTTTCAAACTAAATTGCAAACAAGCCTTAGGAAAGAGTTCAGTGTAGTACAGAGTAATTTTCAAAAGAGCAGTCTATGTAAACTGTACTGCTAGGGGTTTTTTACTATCTAAAAATGTTTTTTTTCATAGTTGTGTGAAGTCTGTATAGCAGTCTGGATGGTGCAATCTAGGTGAAATTCTAAAATAAAAGGATTTTCTAGGTCTTGAGTTTTTTTCCAAATCTTTTTTCTTCAGGAAAAAGGAGATGATATTTGTTTCATGGGAATATATAAAAAAATTAATGTTTAGACTGTTGGGTAATTATGTATATGGAGTTAAGAAAATGAAATTTTTAAAGGCTTTTCCAGGATTTGAGGCTTTTGCTTTAAATGGATGATTCATTATTAAGCCCTTTTTAACTCCTTGCTTTCTTACTTGTCATAAGAAAATAGTTACTTGGAGTATAGATGATAGTTTTTCTATTAACAAAATAAAAGTTAAATGCTAAATGTTCTATGAATACCTTTATGTAGCTTTATAGACTTTGGAAAAATCTGCATGATTTTTTTTTAATTTTAATCCAAGAAGATCAAAGATTTACTTATCTCTAGTTTTCTGTCAAAATGTACTAATTTTGAGTGGTGAGATCAGACATTTCTTGCAGCAATCACAGCTTAGTAAGAAGTCTCTTTCTCTTAAGCAAAAAATTGATGTTCCAAAAATGTTTCTCCTCTTGACTAGAATGAAGAGATATTTTAAGGGTTTAGTGAGGCAATGAAATCCAGGGATCCATCTGTGCATCATTTTATTCTTAGTGAATGTTAAGTTCTAAAAATAGATAGGAAGGATGCTGGGGTTGTGGTGCAGAGTTACGTAAGGACAAACACAACTATGTACAAGTGTACTTGCTTACGGCATGTGCAGAATTCCAGAATGTTGTACCCCTGTGTTTATGGGCATGGCATTTGCTAACTAGTTTTGTTTGGATGTTTATTTTGCATTAAGAACAGCCATTTTGGGACCAGTGAATAAGGAGAGAGACCCAAAAGAAAGGTAGTGTTAAGTGATTTTTTCATTCTGTATGTCTTGATAAATACTGAACTTAAATACAAAGTGACTCTTCATAGCAAAACTTCACATTTGTGGACAGGTTTTCTTAGGTGGATCACTTGACTTGTAACTAAAGGTAATTAAGGAGAAGAAAACAATAATTCCATAACAAAGTTACCTCCAAAACCTCCACAACAGTCCAGGTCTCACATGTAGTAGCTGCTCAGGATTTTCTTCTTCAGTGTTAGTTCAAATACGCTTCCAGGAATATCCTCAAGGTATTTGGGAAAATAAAATCAAATTGAAAAGAGGTGGATCAAAAGTGTATCTTGTACAGTCATAACTCCTGTGGAGCAATAGTGCTGCTCAGCTACTGTTTACCTGAATGCAGAGCTAATGGAGTTAAGTGCAGAAGTGAAACCAGGTTATCTTTCAATCCCAGTAATAGGAACTGCAATACTTTTTAGTGCACATTGTTTGTAATTCTGATGTAGAATGATGTTTTCCTCAGCACTAACAGAAGGCAAATTGCTGTGGAAAGAAGTTGCACTATGGTATGTGTCTCATGAAATGCCTGTGTCTATTCACTTTTTGGTGCTGTACTGGGGCATGTGGAACCCTCCCTGCTCTGCTGTGTGTTGCCTTCACATCAGAGCACCTTGTGAAGGTCTTGGCAGGAAGCACTGGGATTCACTGAGATTCAGCTCCCATTCTGGCAGTGTGCCCTTGCAGCAAAGGCATCTGCAGTGCTCTCCTGGGCAGCATTAGGCAAACTATTGCCAGCTGCTCCAGGAGGGGATCCTTCCCCTTGACTCAGCACTGCTGAAGCCAGGCATGGAGGTCTCGGTTCTGTCCTGGCTCCTCAGTACAGGAGAGATGTGACTGTGTTGGAGAAGTAGAGTCAGCAGCCACACAGATGGTGAAGAGAGTGGGGCAGCTCTACTATGAGTAAAGGCTGAGAAAGCTGGAGAAGTTTAGCCTGCAGGGGAGAAGGCTTGTTTGGGGTGGGGGTGTGTCTTTTAGTTTTAATATATGCAGAAACCAGCTACCACAAGGAAGGGTGCAAAGAAGGTGGAGCTGGGCTCTTTTTAGTAGTGTCCAGAAGCACAACTAAGAGACAGTGAGTACAGAATGGAACCCAAAGGCCCCTGGAGGTCAGGGACTCTCCATCCTTGCAGTTATTCAGAAGCCACCTGACTCTGGGTAACCCTGCTTGAACAGTGAGGGCTGGACAGGGCGACCTCTGCACATTTCTTCCAACCTTTAACCATCCTGCAACTCTTCTGACCAGATAACATAACTTTTGTGCCAACCCCAGTGACGCTGTTCCCTCATTTTTAAAAGTCCAGGTGAGCACTAATCTATGAACTGCTCTGGCCTGCTAATTTTTTGGAGCATCTAATTGTGTCTAAAAGAAGTGGTGACGAAAATATCATACTTCATAATGACTCTTTAAAACACTAGTGTAGTTTTAAAAATTGGTTAAGAAAATTGCACAGTTACTCGTTCTCTGCTCCACTGTCATACTGTTTATGGAAGAAGATTGGAAGCAAATAAACATAACAGTTCTAGCTCAAAATCCCTATGTATGAGTTACATATTTTTGCTGTTAATTGAACAAAATGTACTACACTGTAGCTATCCATAGCTCTACTTTAATCTAGCTGAATTGTTTGTGTTCAGTGAGGCTTCCTGAAGGAAATGGCTGCAAAGTTGCCACAGTATAGTATGGATGTCACTGCTGGTGCTTTTATCCTGTACTGTGATCTTACCATGTAATACTTCAAAATTTTCACTCTGCAGTCGTTAATGCTGTAAAGCTTTCCTTATTTGCACACTATTTGCCATACTTAGAAGGTAAATTAATTCATATGTATTTGGTGCCCAATGTCAAGAGGTATTAAAGGCTTCCAATACTAGAAGTGATCTTTTTTTGCAGCAGTAGTAGCCCTGCTGCCTAGCCAGTTGTTTTCAGCTGGATAATGCTGTAGCTGCCTCTGCCTTGGAAATCCTTGGTTTGGTGCCTGTGAGCAGCAAGGGCACTGTGACACATGGTGGGCTGGGGGAGCAGCACAAACACAGCACCATGGGGCAGGCAGGTCTTCAGCTGCTCTGGTTGGCATAACCAAGGTTCAAGCTACAGCTCTGTTCTGTGTTCCATTGTTCTTTTCTCACCTGAATAGCTTCTCACTGAACATTCCCAGGAAGGTTTCATGTTTGACAATAAAATCTGTTCTTGCCACCCAATGAACCTTGAAATACCTTTGAAAATAGAATGAGGCTAATGGAGGAGGTAACACTTCATTCTTACTACAATCTAGAGCCTCCTTTGTCTCAGTTAAATATTTACAGCCCATGTTCTATAATTCAGCAGGAAAAGGTTAGAGAATTCAGACATTAGAGTGTTTTGCTGTAGTACTTCTAAAATTCAGCAGATGATAAAAATTATTTTAGCTTCTAGAATATTGCTTTATTTATGAACCATCTCTGTCAGGGATGTTAATTTACATTTTGCTTGCAGTGCAAAAGCTGCCAGGCCAGCTATTGGATGCTGAAGCAAACTCTATTTATACATAGACCTCCAGAATAGAAAGAAACTTTTCCTGGTTGTACACAGTTAAGATTTAATTTGCCCCTTCAGTTTTTGTGTGGGATCACAATTGTGGACTGTGGCTTGAAGTGATGACTGAAGTTGGATTTTATTTGCGTTTAAGAAATAGTTTTCGTTCTGATTTAGGAAGTGACTTGTGTTTTCATTTCAGCACTTGGGATGGCAGCTTAGAGCTAATAAGTACTGTAGATGTGTGTTTGTAGCCGTCACTCCATTTAAATGACAGATCCTTCCTAACAAGTAATAGGCTGCCCACTGTGTCTGACTAATAATTGTTAATGTGATCCTCTGTTGAAGCAGAGAAAAGCCGCAGCCAGCAATTTAAAATGTGTGTGCACATACTGCTAATCCAGCCTTTGTGTATGTACTGGTGTTGAGTGGTGTAAAATTTACATGACGTGTAAAGAGTCATGGTTTTCTGTGAAAGAAAGGAAAATCAGGCTTTGGGTTTTTTCCTAGTGGTCGCTGAAGGATCTTGTTATGAACGTACTATAAACACTGGAAATGGCTACATGCTATCAGAAGTGACTACAGTAAGAGACTAAAAGTGATAGTAATGTCAACATAATGTCAAAATAATTCTTTATCAGCTGGACATGCAAAACAAAACACAAACTCCCCCATACTTCTACCATTTCCAGCCTCAGGTTTCTAACAGGTGTCCAAAACCTGCGGCAGAAACTAGCTTTTCTTCACTCAGAGATCACAGCAAAGCCTACTGTGGACCTGGAAAATACATTAGGAACAGGTGGGAAACAATAGCTGTGTTGCCTGAATGTAGCAACTTTTTACTTGTCTAGCTTCTACTTCATCTTTTTAAAATCTGCTTTTAATTTAATGTAGAAGTTAGTGAAATTTTCAACAATTTCAAAACTACAGACTTTTTTGGGAGTAGCACAGATGAGCCACACTTACTCAAGAGACAAGGACAGTGAAGGCAGCAGACCGTAAAAATGCCAGACTGACGTGGATAAAAGTATTATCATACATTGCATGTGTGAGTTAAGCAGTTCTGAAATGTTGTGTTATGGGCACATATGGTGTGAGCTGTGTAATCAAGTTGTTATGCTTGGGTAGACATTGCTTAGGAGAGGAATGATGGATGGTTGCAAATAAGCTATTGCCTAGTAATCCATGCAGGTGTTGAAGGACTGGTGTTGCTCTGACTCATGCCTAGCACACACAGCCCCACCTCCCAGCACTTCTCTGTCACTGCTGCTCTGGCTACTCACTGAGGAATGCTGAGGGAATCAGCAAATCATGCTTGAACTTCAGTTTGCTGAAAGACACCACAGGAGGGGGAAAACAAGTTACAAATTACTATGGCAGATACCAGCCAAAAGTGAAACACTTTTACTTATTGTTTGTTTTAAGCATTGTTTCAAAAGGGTTTCAAACAACATTTTTTGCTGAATCTTCTTCTGTTAGTGAATTTGCCCTTCCACAGAGTCGTGAAGACACCCAAATCTGAAGAGATTAACTTCTGGGAGGGACTAATGTTTTTTATGTGCCACTAAATACATGTAGGAATGTCAGCAGTTGACTCTCAAAAGGATAATTACTTCATTACCAAATGTAAAAATTATAAACAGGAAGTTGTTTAAACTGTCAAGGATCTGCAATGTCCAGTAGTCTGTGTAGAGTCCATTAACTCTGCAAACCTGCTATGTGTAATAACTGCTGTATCTGAAGGGCATGTAGGGAAACAGAGCTCAGTAACAAAGACCAGCAAATCTCTTGCACTTTGTGGTAATGATTAATTTGGTTTCAAGTCCTTCATTAGAGTATCTCTGAATATACCCCTTCATGTGGAGATGATCAGGAGACTTCTCTGTTGGAAATCTACCCATTTGTGAGGAAGAGTTCATAAGAGGCCCTGAACTTGGGGTGAAGAGGGCTGGAATGGCTGTGCTGTAGTGAAATGAGATTGCTCTCTGATGCTGGCCAAGAGGATTTGTTCAAATAGCTTATGCAGTTTGGTAAGCTTTTGTATATGGTAGCTTTTGTATGCATTGTCTTCACCAGGCAGCGTACTTTGTAAGCAAGCTGCTACCTAACAGACTAAATATGGTTAGAAACCGTTCAAATTAAGGAGGGATGCCTTACTGTGTACCATAATAAGATTAGTTCCTAGGATATTAAAAATACTGGTTTGTACTGCGTTTTGGTTAGTGGCAGCCCAAAGCTTTATTATGGGGTTGACTCATCTTCCACCTATCACTAGTGTCAGGGTCTTCTCAAAACCCCAGGAAATGGGGGAGTTGAGAGTCATTCCAATGGCTTTGGTCCACTATGTTAAGTATTTACTCTACACAATCCCATTCTGTATGGGGGAATAATTTATTTGTTGGTTGTTTTGAATGGAGTATCGTTCATTTGTGGGTGTTTTTAATTCCAGAGTTAAAATATCCAGGCTTATTTTCAAGCTCCCAGCACTACCCTTCCCAGCTCTCTGGATGTCAGTTCCCAGTGCCATGATCTCAGGCTGTTGTAGAGAGACAGCTTTTCTCCTGTTTTGTGTGTCTTGAGATAGAGGCTGCAGATGTGCTCTGGATTCAGCCTCATAATTCTTCCCACTCTATACAACAGCTTGAATCTTTCACCTCTGTTTTTTCTTGGTCCCTTGTAGTCTTTCCCTAAATAATTAAAATAATGATCAGTCTGTCTCCTGTTATGGGATGGAGATCACCAGGGAGCCTGTTCCAGTGTTTGACTTCCCTAATAGTAAAAATAAAAAAATTAAAAGAAATACTGAGAAGGTCATATACTCATTGTTGACCAATAATGCATAGTCTGAATATTTACTTTATCCTCTTCTATACCTCTATTTTGGTAAAGCAATATTATTCTCATTCCCTCAAAGCTGTTCTCTTGAGTTACAGCATTTCCTTGTGCACAGAAACATCTGATGCCTGTAGTGCTGCCTGTGCTGTGCTAACTATTGTTCTCCAATGGTTGTAATGTCCTAAGGTTTGGAAAAAGAGTCACAGCAGGTGAGGGAAGGGAAGCTATCAGGCCACGAGCTTAGTAAAGGCTACCAACCATAACATTTTACATTGTGAATCAAAAGAATCAAGTCCTACTTTTGTTGGATTAGAAAATGTTATTTTTATGGTATAGAAAATAATAAAAAAACAGGTTGTTAGTATATCAAACCTGTTTGTAATAATGGCCCTTCTGTCTATCTGTATCTTTAATAATGCTATTAAAAGGGACTTAATTAAATAAAATTCTCTGTGATTTATTGAAATAGCCTGTAATTGCTCAATGTGCTTATACCTTCTTGAAATTCTCAAAACATGTTGTGCTAATGCAGCTAATGGCAAGTCCATCACTGCACCACCTGTCTATTTGTGATTTGCAAGGCCTATTAAGTCTATTTATCATTGAGCTGATATGAGGCAGAGAAGAAAGAATGAGGTTAGAATAATTTTCATAGAGGAAAATGGCAAGAGGAAGTGGGCAAGGTGAAGTAATTCTTAAAAAGTGCAAAACTTGTTAAGTCACAGTTCTCTAGTTCTTTAAATTAGAATTTTTCTGAGAGTTTGATCAAAGAAACAATTTTAATGGGTTTCTGAAGAAAAATACTGTGATAGGCTCTTTGAGAGTACCCTGACAGACATCCTTCCCTTTGCAGTCTGATAATGAAAGGGAAGACTTGAAATTTACCCAAGTTCTGAATTACTCAGAGTAGATATCTGTTTTGGATGACTTTCGTCTCTCCAGAAGTGTGACTCTAATGTAGATTTTAGTTTAATTGAGTTTACTTTCTTCCAGGATAACACCTGAGGCTTATAAGCAATTTCCACAGTGGTCTAGGCAATGTATTTAATTCTATACTTACCAGCAAAGTAGCTGAAAATACAAAAAATAGGTTTGTATACACACACAGCAAAAAGCAAAGTAGCTCATAACATACAGATGTAAGAAGAAATTAAAGAATGCTATAAAATCTTATTAAAAATTATATATTGTTCCTGTAGCTTTGTCTGGGAGAGGGGAGTGGGGAGCTGTAATTACCCTTCAGTTGCACAGATCATATTGGAAACATTATTTAATATTTATATGCCAGAATGGTTTTATTTCAGTCCTGCCTTATTATTTTATCTATTTGTAAATTTAAAGTAAAAATTTTGCTTATCTTTAATAGGAGCAGAACACTTACAGTAATGCTTTTCTTAAAAACAAAAAACCCTAAAACCTGAGCATAGCCGTAGCCTCCCCTGACAGGAAGCACATTGGACACAATTTTCTGAGGCCACCAAGTGTGGTGATCCGGAGCAGCAAAATGCCTGGGGATGAACTTTATTGACAGTTTCTGCAAGTCCTGTGTGAATCAAAGGGATGACTTTCCAACAGGTGCCAACCTCCTCAGCTGGTAATGCAGAACATCGCTAAAAAAAAAGGATTGAGAAGTACCTGTACCCTTCAGAACTGAACGGCTGTAAGAATTCATCAGGGTAAGAAGCACAAGCAGATAGCAGAATAGCAGATTTCCCCCCATTGTTTCTCAGTTTTTTGAAGTTTGTAAAGTTACTTTTCCAACCCCAGGAACATTTCACCCTCGTAATGGTTAGAGACTATGTGATACTACTCAGAAACTGTTTAGGCAGTGATTTCAGGTGAACAGGGAGTATTATGTCGTTGTTAGGTTGAAACAAAATCTTCTGAACTACTAAGAGATAATTAGGCTTTCAGTGGGGAAAGAAAAATATAATTTAAAGGCCTTTACTAAACTTGGTTTTTCCTGAAGTGTTTACCTAACAGCTGTTCTCCTAAGGGACTCCCTTCTGAATTATTCATTTCCACAGTACAATATAGACTCCTACCCAGGGGCCTGAAATACTCAGAGAAAAAGTTGAAATAATAATCCAACTGTCTGATACTCTGTGTAATTGAGCAATTGCCTCGAAATTTCTCTTGCTAACTCAGGCCCCAGTGCCCTTTCAGCAGCATCACTTTACTGCAGGAGATGTGTGTGAATAGGTACCATTTTGAGCAAGGGGTAGCTCTGGCTTGGCTCTGGTGGTGCCAGGGGGAGCAATGCTTTTTGCTGCAGGGTGAACCAGAGGGCACTGAACAGGCTGGCAAACCATCAAATGCCCCCTTGGGAAGAAATGCTTTAACAAGAGGGAGATTTAAAAAAAAAAGTATTAAGAATTGTGTTAAAATACTGGCTGAAGTGTAATCCTAGCGGTACTCAAGCTGACCTTGTTAATTTTCCTGGTTCTTAGAGAAAGAAGCACAAAGCCTGAATGAAATTTCTCACTAATCCTTTTGTTTGAAGGGTAGTGAGACAATCTGCTTAATGATTTTTGGCAATTGAGTCTGTTTTTCAAACACTTGTCATAATAACTAATATTCTGTTAGAGTAATTGTTTTTTCTGTATGTACACCTCTCTATTCAGTGCTTTTGCATTATTGTTTTTATTATAAACCCTGCAGGGAATTTTTCTCTCTGCCAAACCATCTTGTATCCTTGGCTTACATTTTACCTATATAGTTTTTGCCAGATTTCCCTTTATTAGTCTCTGACAGCCACCATAATATCGGAGGGACATGTAAGATTTTTTGTTTGTTTTTTAAATTATCACCAAAAAGATTCCATTTAGAGACCTAAAAACCCCCAAAAATAGAGACTAGCATTGGAATACAAATTCTTCAGCATATTAAATCCTTCTCATCTCAGCATTGCCAAAACCAAAGAGAGACTTTCATTCCACTTGTCATTTCTACAGACCTCAGGCTGCTGTGGAGAGTGATGCTGCCAGCACTGTTCCCTAGGCAGCCACAAAAGTACACTGCTCATTATGCACTGATATTCCAGAGGGATGTTTTTTATTTCCCCTCGGGGCCAACAGTAAGCTACTTTGGAAGATACAAAGGCAGTATTCCTTTAAAATGAACACATACCTGTCTTTCAGAAGAAACAATGTATGGGAAGTTATAGAAAAGATTTATTTTCCTTTTGAAGAAACCCTCTTCTAGAAATGTCACTGGGTGCAGTCATTTGCATAGATAAGATTTACTGTTTGTAGAACAGTAACAGAACCTTCTAAATGCGCAAGTGATCAGCCATGTCTGCCCCATTGCCTTGGCCACAACCAGCCTGTTTATTTTGGGTGTCCTCTTTGGAGTGATCTGTTCCTTCTGGACTGGAAATCTGCTGAATCATAGGCTCCATGATCTTTTTTTGTACCTTCCAACACAAGAATCTTAATTCTGATAGAAGCTTAGCCATGTACTTTCTGAGCAGAGTAAAACTGTTTTATGGAGTGCCACCTATGTTGAATAAATGCCCTATTTTAAAAGCACTTTGAAGAACTAACAAAGCTTTGCATGCTGTTAAAAAAAAGCATACCTGATGTTCAGAACACTGTCAGAAATGGAATATTGCATTTTCATACCAATTTAAGTAGACAGTTAAGAGCAGCTTTTCACAGAACAAATGTAATTTCTTGACTTGCTCCATATTTTTCTGTGCTGAAAGTTACACTTTTGTGAATAAATGAGCCACTTAGACTTACAACAATAAAGATTCTTGGTACATATGGATAACAAGTTTATAAAGGCTTTTCCATCTCTTGATTGTAGCTGAATCATAAATAAATAATAAATAGTTATGCAGAGCTTATCTCTTCCTGAAGGCTTTTTTCCAGAAAGTGTACAGTAAGACTTGTGTGAACTTGATTCTTTTATAGTAAATATATATATATAATATTTCTGGCATTCTGTTATAAAAAAAGAGTCCATATAATGCCTAAGAACTCCACACACCTCAGGATTTTATTCAGGTATAATATTCTACATAGGTGATGCATTTCAGAAAAAAATAGCCACTCTTCAGACATATTTCTTTTAAGGAAATAATATTCTCTTCTACATCAGAAAAAAATCCACTTCTTTTCAGCCAGTACGTTGAAGTTAGAAAAAGTTCATTTGCAATGCCTGGGCAGAGATAAACAATAAGTTTGACTTCAAAAATAAACCTTGAACACAGATTCAAGTACGAAGGTAGGAAATGTAAAAATTAAAAAAAAAAAAAGTCTAACAGTTAGAATTCAAAAGGGATTTAAAGGGTTTAGTTAATAACTGAAATCTGGTTCTCTAAACTTTTCAATCCTTAGTATCCTCAGCAGCAGGTTTGGCTGTGCCATTCTGCAGAGGAAAATGTTGTGTATCTGCTAGACTGTCCTCAGGGCAGTGGTTTTTTAACCTTTCTCAATTTAGGGCAAGTGAATAAGTAAATTTGGTTTGATCCTAAATACATTCTGTATTTAATCAGCATTTAAAACAAGTGGATGCTATCATAGTGTGTGATGCTCAAAGAAACAAATGGCAGCATTTTCTTTTTTGAAATCTTCTGCTTTCAAAATGGACTTGGCCAAAAAAAAAAAAAAAAAAAAAAAGAGCAGAAAGGTTATAATAGCCTAATAAAACTTCCAGTGTACTCTGCAAGTATAGATTGCTGGAGAATTATGTCATTTTTATCCTTTTGCTCTGCATGTAGTTGCTCTGAAAACCTAATACAGAACTCTCTGTAGAGTTATTTAGGGAAGGGTAGAGGTGTTCAGGAAGATTGGAGAAATGCAGAGGATCATGGGGGCTCCAAAAAGGGGCGTGAGGAGAATTTGTAAATGTCTGTGGAAATATGGCTGTGCTGGTGGAAAATACTAGATGGAGAAGAGGGTATGGATTAAGAAATATTATCCCAATATATTATACCAGTATCCTTCTATCTGCAGGTTTCTTCTTGTGTCTGCCTATCTGGAGCAAGGGGCAAAGTGGTGCAGGGGCTTGAGTGTCACCAGACATTGCTTCTGCTTGAGGTCTTTTAGTGTCCAGGGGCGGGGATGAGTTTCACAGGTGCATTTCAGGGCTGCAGCTGAATCAGACAAGGGTGGGTGGATGGTTCT